>NC_052614.1:6732292-7032292 GCF_016545825.1 Eucalyptus grandis | reverse complement strand
GGACTTGAGCTAAAAATTGAAGGTTGCTTTAGGGTACTGGGCCGTTTTAGCAAAGCTTCATATATTGATTTTATCTGCATTTTTCTATCAAAGTAAAAAACACAAAAAAACACAAAAACACAAAAACAAAAAGGTTACACTAGACTCGGAACCGGTTTCAGCCGGTGACCCTTTTCCCCCCTCTCTGTTTTGGGACGGCGAAACGGAAATCGACGGCCTGGATCACCCGAGGATCCCCTCCCCGCCCAAAATAACAAAATAAAAATAAATAAATAAATAAATAAATAAAATAAAACGAAAGGAAGAAAATAGAGCAGAAGACCCGCCGGAGACGAAGAAGAAGAAAGAAGAAAGAAGAAAATCCCGCGAAAGCCTCCTCCTTCCTCGCTACGGAACGAAACGCGGAGCGAGGTTAGGGTTCTCGATTTTCTCTCCCCGATTTCCGCCCGTTCTACGGCGGCGGCGGCCCGGAGCTGTTGACTCGATCGAAGTCGATCGCGCTCTCTGCAGGCGATCTCCTCGCGGCGGCGGCGGCGGCGGCTCGGGTTCGACGCGATTCCTTCCGTCGAATCGCCTCGTTCTTCTTGGGCTCGGATCGGGGCCTCGGTTCGCGTTCGTGCTTCCATCGTTTCGGGTCGTTCGGACTTTGGGTGGGGAGGCTTCGCCGTTCGATCTCTGCCTGGGCGGGGTAGGATCTGTTGGCTCCGGTTTGTTCTTTTTCGTATGCTGAATCCGGAGGAGGGATCGTTTGGGGATCAGTGCTGGTGATTTCTGGATCGATCCATGGGGGTTTCGTGGTAATCGAGAGATCGTTAGGGCTTATTTTTGCAGTTTGGGAGGAGCTTCATTGTGCTGTGGATGTATCTTGATATAATAAGAGAGGGGGATCGGCTTGCGAACATACCTAAGACGTCTCGGGGTGTTCTCAGGCCGTTGTCTCTGCTGCCTTTTGAGCAGAAAGCGGTCTCCTTCTGCACCCAGAGAGATAGATGGGATAAGGCCTTCTTCCAGCTCCAGGGCGGGTAACTGGGAAGCTGTCGATATCGCTGGGGTTTCGAAGGGGTAGGATTTTTTGGGGTTTTCGATAGGTGGCAGTTATTCGCAATGGGCTCGTCTCAAGGTTCCACCTTGTCGGCTGATGTGGCTGGGCTTGTCGAGGGATCGTCGGCTCATGGGATGGCTAAGTACATCGATAGCCTCCCTGTTTATGTGAAGGAGCTGATAGCTGGGGGTGCTGCTGGTGGCTTTGCCAAGACTGCTGTCGCTCCCCTTGAACGGACTAAGATACTTTTGCAGGTAAATACTGGGAGAAGGTTTCTCTCTCTCTCTCTCTCTCTCTCTCTCTCTGAGTTGGTGAACTTGTCAAGCTGTTTGTCAATGTAATTATATTTTGGGAAGAAATTTAGTATTAGTTTGGTTGAGCCTTTTGCCATGCAAGACGTATTGATTATTTGCTGTTAAGGCATGGAATATTGGAAATTGACATGTGGGGGCTTCTGCTTGTACCTCCGAGCTGTGATAAACCAATCCCTAGAATACTAATTCTTTTGCGCCATATTCTTTTATAATAGTACCTTTATCATTTTGCAAAGTGTTATTGGTATCTTGGTTTCATTAAAAAAAAAAAGTTTCCGCATAATTTTTTTAAGTGTTCATGATTCTCACTGTTGTCTAGCTGTTGACTAATGGTTGAATTGTCATCAGGACCTCAGTATATATTTTTTTGCGGTTATGAGTTTGGATGGATTGCGGTGCATCTAGCATGCTTTCTCTGAGAAACCAATCTGTCAAAGTTCACCCTGCTTGGGTGTCTACATGTATGTGGTGATTCCCTTAGACAAAAGAAGCTGCAGTCTAATCGACCATGGATTTCCAATGGTTTTGCTCTCTGAGCGCACCATATAACATTCATTAACTTCCACCGGGTGTATTTCTTTGTTTTTACTTGAGAAGCAGCTGGGTAACTTAGTGATTGTGGGGTTTATATGCTTCAGCTTTGCAAATCAGGGAAGAATCGGTTTTGTATGTTCTTTTGTTTGTTGCCTTGTTGAGTGCACATTTTCTGGCTTATCTTGCAGACAAGAACTGAGGGGTTCCAATCTCTGGGGGTATGGAGAAGCATGCATAAGTTGCTGAAGACTGAAGGTTTTATGGGATTTTATAAGTGAGTTTGTAATTGAATATGTGAACGTGCGTCCTTTTTCCTCTATGAAAGGCAGTAAAATGATGCATGTCTTTGTGTTGTTTTCCAGAGGAAATGGAGCCAGTGTCCTTCGTATCGTTCCTTATGCAGCCTTGCATTTTATGACATACGAGCAATACCGCTGCTGGATCTTGAATAACTACCAAGTTTTGGGTTCTGGGCCAGTTATAGATCTTCTGGCTGGTTCAGCAGCTGGAGGAACAGCAGTATTATGCACATATCCATTGGATCTTGCTCGAACTAAACTTGCTTATCAGGTATATAATTTGCATGTACCATTATCCTTTTTTTTTATTAAAAAAAATCCTGATGTTTTCAGACTCTTATTGTTCTTCAGGAGTTTAATAAGTATTTAATAGCATCCTATTTGGATGCGATTATTGGTTACATGCATTTGTTTCTATCATCTATTCAAGGATACATTTTTTTCATTGCTCCATATGTATTAAATGTCTGTGATAGGACATTACTAAAACCTTCTTTGCCAGACAAAATTGTTCAATTTGCATTTTGAGCACATAATGCATGATATTATTGGATCATCTGACGTTTTTTCTCGAGTGTTAACTGTTTTTGGTGGTTGAGCAGTCTTTTGAACTTTTCTTTCTTATTTATCCAGAGCAATGATTCTTGTTTGATAGAATGATAGCTGATAGCTGTTGTTTAAGTGTATCTTCTTGGTTGATATGTGTTAATGGACAAGCAGATTAAAAACACTGGAGCAACTTTGGGAAATGGTGCATCAAGTGTCGCTCTCCAGCCTGCTTATGATGGTATTAAAGATGTGTTGAGAAGTGTCTATAAGGAAGGGGGAATGCGTGGATTGTACCGGGGTGTAGGTGAGTGCTCAACATCCGTTGGAAAGTCAATCTTATCATGTTTTTCATATCTTTATTCCATAAGCCATGTTGTTCTGAGAAAGTGCTGTATTCTATTTTAACTGCATACTACGATACAGTGGGTTAGGGTCCTCTTGAAATATCATCTTCTTCCTATAAGCAACTATTTTGTGCTCTTTAATCAGGTCCAACTCTAATTGGAATACTCCCATACGCTGGTTTAAAGTTCTACATATATGAGGAGCTTAAGACACGTGTTCCTGAAGAGCATCAGAAGTCCATTGTGATGCGATTATCTTGTGGAGCTTTGGCTGGATTGTTTGGACAGACTTTTACATATCCACTAGATGTTGTCAGAAGACAGATGCAGGTATAACTGTCACTTTTAGGTGATTAGCTGGCTGATGTTTTTTCTCCTTTAGTAGAAGCCTAAATGGATGTGCTTTGTCTTACTTATCTGATACATAAGCATCTACTAGTAGAAGCTGCATGTATGAATCTACATAATTCCTGTCCACCACAAGTTCGTGCACCATTGACTCCCAGAAATTTTTGGGGGAGAAGACCACTGTTATGATTGTGAATGCTAGAACTGGAATGACGTATACACACACACATCTGCACGCTCACATACTCAATATTTAGATTCTCTAATACTTGATGTGCTAGGCAACTTTTTGTGTCCTAAGTTGCTCATAAATATTAGGAAGGGGAAAAATCTGAAATCTAATGGGAGAATCTTCACTTTTTTGTCATGACACTCTAGTGCTTCAAGATAAAGCATTATCTGAAATTGACACTAAATAATGTATTCAGACTTGCCATAATGCAATTGACTATGCATTATATCCCAAGGCTAATGAAGACTTTTGGCTATTAGATGCCCCATAACGAGTACACCATCTCATTTTTGACGTCCTCTGTCTCTAGTGGAGTGGGGAGGTCAAACTTAGATTATGAGGCATTTGATTGTTTGAAGTTCATTATCATTACTAAACCTTCTTTGGATTGTGTTTTTGGAGGCAATACTCCAAATCATTTACATGACATGGTCGCTCTCCCAATTCCTGTATGGGCTTGATTCTGGATTTCCAAATGTTCTTGCTTACTTTAAGATTGCATTTTGGCTATTGGTCTCTACTTTGTGGGAACAACTTTAGAATTCTGAAATTCGGTGACTACAATTACTTGGATCTGAATATTGAGTTCCTTGTTGAAAATTGTGCAGGTTGAATCTCTGCAGCCCTCTGTTGGTGGTCATAGATACAAGAACACATGGGACGGCCTCACTTGTATAGTCCGTAATCAAGGGTGGAAACAGCTGTTTGCAGGCCTCAGTATAAATTACATCAAGGTATGTGGTTTCTAACAGATTTCAAGATATAAGCAAACAAGATCGGTTGCTTGAGGTATGACATTGTCTTGCTCATCTGTCTAACTTGTATCCACTCTTTTCCTTTCCTGATCGCGCTGTAGATTGTTCCTTCTGTGGCAATTGGCTTCACAGCATATGATACGATGAAGAATTGGCTTCGCATTCCCCCTCGACAAAAGTCGCAGAATGCGTCTACAGCATGAGTCTCTAACGAAAATCATGAAGTGGTCCTCCGTTCTGTACAATTGTCCAATGTGGCTTTGTTTGTCCTTTTAAGATGGTGGATGGGAATTATTCCTGTCAAACTCTGTTGCATTAATATGTCCCACTCTGAGAAGTGGAAAATACTTTATACAATACCATATGAAATGAAGTATATACATTATTGTGTGAGTTCTGATTAATTTGGCTGCATCACATTTATGAGATGTCTAAGGTAAAGCTCAAATGATGACCCATTTGTTTAACTTGAGCATAGTCATTTACGGGTGTGTCACCTCTCTTCATAACCAGTTGAATTGGCCGGTTCTTAGTGTGTAATGAACATTCACTACGGGGGACGGTCACCATTAGGGCTTTAGAGGGCCTAAGAGCAGAAATCAGGGAAAAGAGGAGACATTGAACCCTGTATATTCACCGTGACAAGTACATCAGGAGCTCAGAGTTTCACATTGAGGTGTGAACATAGTGGACGTGTATGATCTTTGTTTCTGTTAAAAGATGCAGAATTTAGCTTCTTAATATGTTGAAACGGTGAATGGAAGTGTTTTTTTATTACAAAACTTTTAAGTAGTACTCCTAAATACTTATAGCTCCGAACTGACTTTCATTTTCTCTCGAGGACCCTAAGCTTCACGCCATGCTTGAAGTTGAGGACTATGCCGAACTCGAGTTCCAACGGTTTCTCCATACTTGAGGAGTGCCGGAATATGTATTTCCTGTATAAGTGGATCAAAGAGAGTTTGATTTCCTGTAAGGAGAACTTCTGTCCTATGCAGGCACGAGGACCGATTCCAAATGGTATGTGGGCGTAAGGATGCCTCCATTTCTGCTCCTCGCAATTTGGATCAAACCTCTCTGGTCTGAATTTCTCTGGCTCGGGGAAGTTCTTTGGGTCTTTCGCTAGAACTCCGGGCGCCAACCAGACCCATGTGCCCTACACGTTGCGATAGGAAATCTTTCACGCACTCTATTCCACATTCTAGCTCACAAAAGAACATGGATGTAAGCAGCACAAGGCACCGATGAAGTGAAGTCAATGTACCTTTGGGAGAAGATAGCCACCTATTTCTACTTCTCTCGATGTTTCTCTTGCGACTAAAGGCGAAACCAGGTAAAACCTCATCGCCTCTTTGATTACCTGCAGCAAAGCAAACAAAAATTAGAGGTGAGAAGCTGAGCCACTGGCGCAAGACATTCGATGTTTAAATCGTTGGCTTGGAATACGAGGACATGTCGTAACGATGAATGGTGAGTTTCAAGATCTTTCCTGATCGAGATAGGGGAATTTTTTATGGAGATCCTGAGCAGTTGGCAACTGGTCACGTGGACCAAACCCATCGATCTCTTCGAGCAACTTCTTCTCGACTTCTGGGTGTCCGGCAACAAGATAGACCACGGAAGACAGTGTGAAAGACGTCGTCGCTGACCCAGCAAGCAAGTGCTCGTACGTGACTGCACTTACATAGTCCGGGGTGAATACATTCTTGGCAGCCCTCTCCGACTCTCTAGCGTTGAGTATGAGTGACAGGAAATCCTTTGAGCTCCTTTCCTTCTCCTTCATTCTCTTTGACACGATTCCATTAAGCCGACCTGCCAATTCCTTATTAGCCTGGTTGACTTTTCGATCCATCGTGCCAGGAATTCTCTTAAGTATCTGCCTGAAAGGTTCCTGGAGAATAGGGACAAGCAGGCCGAGTATGATCGAGAATGAGCCCGATAAGTCCATCTTGAGCTGTGTCGTCGAGTAGATGTGTTTGTTGATGAAATCGCTGACTTCATTGTCTCTGTCACCATTGCCTTTTTCATTGGCACTACTCCCATGACCTTGCTCGGACTGCCCTCTGGAAAGGCCAAAGTCCACGCCGAAGGCCGCCTGGCCGATCACATCAGTGGCCAACTTGAGAGAGAGGTTGGAGAATGCGATGTCCTCCTCTTTGAAAGATTGGAGATTCTCCGTTGCCGACTCAATGTACTCCTGCATCGTGGGGACTAAGCTCGCAAGGTGTGACGGCTGGTAAAGAGAGAGGATCGTGTTCCTCATTGTCAACCACCTTGCGTCCCTGCGACAGGACTTCTATTAGTGATAATGGAACTGAAAACTAATGCATGTATACCCTCTTCTGTTCCCCTGCCTTAGGGTGTTTTCGCAAAAGTAACATAGGAAAAAGAACATAAATTGCTTGTGAAAATGGTGTAGACGAGACATTACTTGGTGAAGAAGAGACCCTTTTGGTGCAGTGGGGATGCAGCGATTGGGGAAGGGATGCTTCTATTAGGAATGTCTTTGAACTTCTTTATCCCAACCTCTTTGCAAAGCTCTGCATCTGCTATGATTATCAGGGGTTGCCTTCCCATGTGAAACCTGCTCAGATCATTTCTTAACTTTTGATCAATAATCTACAAGACCGGTTGATGGCATTAAATTTCAAAGTTGGACCAAAAAAAAACGAATTGATTCCGACAAACATCAAAGGGGAACTATTCCTAGTGTAAAGTGACAAATTTATATCCAATCTGCAGGCCGCAATTGGATATGGATTGTTTTCCGACCATCCAAAATGCAGAGGACCAGTCTCCATCATCTGTCCAAGCTCGTTCTTTCCACATCTGTGCACTACTTTTGGCTGCGATCTAGTCAGTCAAGACTTGAACTGATTCAACGCTATCCATTGTATTTCAACAGCATAAAGTTATACCATATCAAGATGCTTCTTGCTCCTTGTCATTCTATTCTCTCATGATGGATAGCCCGATTAGGACTTTTATTAGGTCCATCGTTAAATGTGAAAACTATCCATATGCCACCCTCAAATGATTGACATGTGGAAGTTTCTAGTGACATAGCCAATGATAGGTGCACAAGTTGCTCATCCCACGATCACCAAATAACTCGTCCATACGCTAGTAACAGATCCAAAACTAAACCAAATAATTATTCACGAAGATGTTGTTGCAAAAAGAGATAATCGAGCTCTATGTATCTATACCCACAGATCAACATTTTGAGAACCCATCAGATTTCCGTACCGAGACGTACCACCTCACATATATTGAATTTGCAAAAGTATTTCCCCTATTGTACCTGTGGCGAGAGTTAAGAATTATACATAAACATCTATAAGATGACAACTCGACAGCCTACTGCGATCCAAGGTTTCACATGACTTCATCAACCAAACTCAAAAGGCGCTATAAACTTCCTTGCATAGCACACATGAGAGGACAAAAAAGAAAGCTGGATCAGAAACCAGTTCAGCGACACGAATCGCACTAGCGCCTCCAACTTTGTCCCTCAAAATATCTTTTACAAACAAGAACATCGATTTGAGATTTTGCAGGGGTCTCGAAAACCACGCCCAGCTGGCTGGTTCGATCGGACACCCCTCCGGTTTCCAACAGTTCTTTTTGTCAATTTCGACCGACCCGACCGGTTTCTCAGCGGTTTGACCGAGTAAAACAGACATCAAAATGTCCAATCTATACCAAGAACAACAAGAAGCAACAGATGATTTCATGATCATCGGACACCGACCTGAAAATAGGGCCATAACGCTTGGCGAGGATGGAGAAGACATCAGGGCCGTACTTGGCCATCAAGGGGAGGTGGCCCACGAGAGGGAAGGCAGGCGGTCCCGGGACCTTCCTCACTCCCCAGTAGGGCGCGTACAGGTAGCTCACGAGGCCCGTCAGGATGGCCAGCCCGGTGAACGCAAGCGTTGACAGAGCAGGAGGGCTTGCCATGAAGGTGGTTCCTATCTCCACCACCCTCTGCAAACTGAACTCCAACATGTTTTCTTACAGAGAGAGAGAGAGAGAGATGGTGGTTTAGAGAGAGAGAGAGAGAGCATTTGCTGGTATTTTATATGGAGGATTGGAGGGGTTGAGTTGCGGGCGTCAGCACCAGAGCATCTTCTTGGGAGATCGGCGTTTGTCGGTACATGCATGATTAGGATATTGGAGAAAGTGGGGCTTCCTTCCTTCTCCGTCTTCTTCTCTCTTCTTCTGTTGTTGGTTACCTTGGGTTGGTGAACATCATTTTTTAGTGTCGTCTCTCTCCTTTTCGTCATGGGATTCATTGATTTTGTGCTTACGATTTGCCTTTTGCTTTTGCCTCGTGAAGTGGGGAGTTGTGCGTCTTGCTGTTCTAATCTTCCAACGCACTTAGATTACGGACTCGAAAAGGCAAAGTCAGAAGCCAAGTCATCACCGTCGTAATCGGAATTGACACTGAACTGCACGCGCATTTGCCACGAGCAATCGAGTGGGATTGGGATGGTTAAGGCGCCGTACACTCTTTGGTTTAGCTCTGTAACCTTTTGCCGACTCCATCGACCTGTTGAACCGACTTGCTTAATTCAAAAAAGAGTTATCAATGGTGCTTAGAGGCCCCCCTCCTCTTCTTTCTCTCAAAAAAGCAAAATGCCAAAATTGATATCATTGTCATCTCGGTGATATACTTGATCTACAATGATTTCACTTTGGATCCATGTCGAATTTCATAATATTTCCTCATTTTCTTGTCCCTCTCAACATCTCTAGAAGAGAATCATGACATAGTAGCTAGCTGACAAAAGAACACCTGAAATGCCAAAACTTGATACAGAAAGATACTTAAATGCTAAAAGTTATAAAAGTAATACTTTTGTGTCAAAATCGGAGTAAAATGAATCAATTAAATATCAACGATGATAAAATCCCATCAAAATGTTGACATGGCAATTTTTCAACAAAGCAAGTGCAAAATAACGTTATTTTGCACATTTACGTGGCTAGACAAGTACAAAAATAACATCGTTTTACTATTGACATGAGTAAATAATTAATATAAAAATTAATTAAACCAAATTTAAAACTTAGAAGAAGAAGAAGAAGAAGAAGAAGAAGAAGAAGAAGAAGAGGAGGAGGAGGAAGATGGAGATTGTGAGCCCTTGCCGCCACCTCCTTATTGTCACCCAAAAGGACCAGCTAGCAAAGGTAGGGGAAGGGTTGGCAAGGTTCATAGCCTTTTCCCAGATTCGACGAGGGTTGTTGGCACTCGCCCAGTTGGGTGAAGGGCCACCGCCCATTGGGGGACCCTTGCCCTAGATTTGGGCGAGGGATCGTAGGCCCTCATTGTCGGTTGGCCGAGGTCACTGCGCTCCCTTGGCCAAGGCTCATGACCTCGACCAACCCTTCTCCTACCGTGATGGTTCCGGTGATAGTGGGAAGGTAGCGGCAAGGGCTCAGCCCTCGCCTTCTGCCTCCTCCTCTCCTCCTCCATTTTTTAAAAATAAAATAATAAATATTTTAATTTAATTAATATATATTTTTAAAAAATTAAAAAGGACAAACAACGTTGTTTTGGTTCTTCGTTACTAACTTAGCTTTTCAGCTTGCTACATAGGCAAGTTATATTATTAAAAAATTATTACGTAGGATTTCCGACTACCTTAATCAAATTTAACACTCATGTGTCCCATTTTTCAAAAAAAAAAAAAGTTGTACTTAAATGTCATTTTCGTAATTTTGACACTTAAGTATCTTTCTATATAAAATTTTGACACTTAAAGATATTAGTGCTGGTTTTTACACTCATGCGGACTCCTATGCAATATCTTGGAAAAGAGCCTCGTTAAATGTGCATTTATTTGAGGGAAAGAATTTTTGCAAAATTAATTTTCTAAACTTCAAGGTCTAATTTGCTGAAAATGATTAGTTAATGGAAGACTATTTTACAGTCAAAGAAAATATGCACATTTAAAATTAAGAAAATATATTTCTTTATTTGAAAAGGAGAAATCATTTTTTTCAAATAGTATTCTTTTATCATGAAATTTTTTTCCCAAACAAACGCATCCTCAAAGGAACCCATCCTCAGGAACAAAATGAGAGTCTATCCGGTGGTTGTTCGGCAAAACTTCTAGAAGAGATTCTCTTTTACGTCTTCATGCATTGGAATAATCTTGTTTGTGGAAGCATCCTAGGACGAAGATTCCCCCATTACACGTTTTGTCTCCTTCCACAATTTCTATATTAAAATCGTTGCAAGCGTGGCATATTTCCTTCTCTCTCCCTTCTGATAATTCTCTCTTGAACTTTGGCATCATCAATTTGGTGTGTCGCGACGGGATCTTGCCGAGTATCTTATTAAACAAGTCAATCGCCCTACAATAGAGTCGAAATTCTCATCTGATACACTTATCTCGATTCATGACTAATGTATCCGTAATAGCCTCGTCATGGCTTTAACTAAGCTATAATCTTTACATACTGCTCTGCTTTAGCAATCTGAACAAAATATGCAACTGCCTGCGCCAACTGCTAATAGAAAATCTTAGGTTTCGAGCTGGACGAGTCACGGCTTTGATCTGAGATAACTTAATTGATTCACGAGGTCTTTCGATTCCTCGCCCGCATTCCCACCCCCGGGCACGAGATCCTCGGCCTCCATGACGATTTCGGGCTGGTCGCCAACCAATATTTCTTCCTCCAGATTCCTAGTCATCCGATCTTCGTTAAGCAATTCTTCCAGGATTGTCTGATGGACCGCATCTGCGTTACTGCCTGAGCGAGGAAAGCCAACATCTGTCGTTGCTTCCTCTCCGTACACTCCATCCGTTGCTCCATCTCGAAGATCCGGTCCCTCGACTGGTGCTGCTCAAACCTCTCGAGCTAGCTGTCGAGCCCGTAATGACCCAGTTCGACGCATGCCCCTCCTTGCAGGATTAGCAGTATCCAGTACATTAAGTAGGATTAGCAGTATAATCGACGATCGACCAAAGGAGCGCTAACAACACTGATGTTTCAGAACAACAACGATAGATAGGTCGTGGGAATACGCAGTACCCACCCGATTTGGTCTAATTTCTTCGATGAATACGCTAAGGATTCGAGAATTCTCGAGTTCGGATATACTAAAGTGATGAGCCGCACCCCACATATCCCTAAAGAACACTTGCGGTACCTCATTCATCGAATACACCCTGTATTGCGAATTCAAGACAGGACATTGAAATTCAGATACTCAACATGATTTTCATTCCACACATTGCAAATTGAAAGAGTCTAGACCATTCCGTCTCAAGATTTAACACTAGTTCATCCAGGATCAGACCAAGAAAGAACCCATAAGTGATAAATCAACACACAACAAATTTGAGGAAGGAGATTATCGCGTACGTTGGTGTTGAGCTGCCGGATGAAGCTGGAGAATTTGCCGTGCTCGAAGTACTTCGGCAGCGGGGCAGTGGAGAACAGGTGGGTGTGTTGGAGCTATGTCTCAGTGCTGCTGCTGATGTTCTGTGTTTTAGTTTTTTTTATTATTCAGTTAAGTTTGTTTGTTAGGCGGTTGGTTTGTTAGCTATTTTCTAGGAAGTGGAATAAGTCTGTTTTGCACGTTTGTGTGCGGTTCCAAAAAGGTTCTCATTTAGCTTGTACTTGACATATTTTTTTAAAATGAATGAATTTCAATGTTTTTTCATTCATTCTCTCTCAATGTAACTAGAAGTTCGTGAGAATTAGTTGATTATATCAGCAATAACAGGGCGTCCCAGACGATGAAGCTGTTCCTCGCCCTGCCCCATGACAATCGGGTCCATTGCCGGGTCTTCCACGATCTTGAGTGTTTCTATCAGGAACAGTGGTAGCCCCGCCTTGCCCAGCCCCTCCATGGGCTGCGGCCGCCGTCCCACGTCCAACAAGGCCTCCTCCTCTCTCAAGACGACCCCTCCTTCCATATCCATCGCTTGCTCTCTCTCTCTCTCTCTTCTAGCAATCCCTCGTATGCTTCTTCCTCACATTGTTTTTGCAGGATAGGGACCTTGTTCGGCGAAGTCGAGGTGGTAGCGCTGGTGGGAAACTTGACTTGAAATAGCAGTGGAGCAAGAGGTGCTTTGTCCATATTGAAAAGATGTGAGTGCATACGTGAACTAGATTTGACAATAATCAACGATCATAAAAATTAAGTTTTGTTAAAACAATACGACTGTTCACTAAGAGTTATGGTTTATTTATTTATTATTTATTTAATTCCGTATCTCAAGGATTGTGTCTATTCAAATATAACTTTTTAATCCTTGGAAGGTTGTGTTTGTGTGGATATAATTTCTTGTTTTTACTATAAATTACAAAACATGTTTGTTCAATCAAAATCTTCTTCTTCCATTTTTGTTTTCTTTCAAAAGAATATACAATCATTATTTTCAATTGTTTCCTTGAGAAACCCTGCAATAATACTAAAATTGCTAAGTATTTTCCATCAAGACTTTGTTGTGTGACCATTAGCAATATTGTACGGCAAATAAAGTTTGGCTTAATTGTTCTATCCGATTTGAAGCCATATATTTCCCAACAATTTTAAGGATCTATTTTGCAATAATGGAGTCAAGTGGATCAAAGTTATGAATCAAGGAAGAGAAGCTTTTTCATGAGATTCGTTCATCAATCGTTTTTTTTTAAGGTTTTGTTATGGATAAAGGTATGTTTTCACCCCTCTATGGTAAAAAATCATGAAGACTAAAGATCCTTAGCTTTGAATTTTTGCATTATTATCCGCTTATTGTTGGTATCAAAGTGTGGTATAAGATCTCATGATTTTTTTTTATTATTGAAAATCATGGTTTACGGATGAAGATTCATCGAATGATGTTGGTCTTTTTCACATTATTTGCATCTTGTTGAAATGTTCTTAGAGGGTGCTATAAGAGGAAATCCAAATGGAGCGAAAATTAGCGAAAATATGAGAAAGGGGAGAAGGCACATGAATCCACGCAATCACACGTGCTCCACACGCATGTTGGACGTCATGCGCATGGAATACACACGGAGTCCACGCGCCTCGCCCCAACGGGAATAAAGGCGCATGCAATTATGATTATGCCCTCGCTACTTATTTACCTTTCTGCCCTCTCCAATGATTATTTACGATCCTATCTTCTCACTAAATACGCATTAATTTGCAGTGTTGCCCTTGCATGTAATTTGGTGAAGTGGATACTATCTTGAGCATTAGAATTCAAAACATAGTGGGGGTTCTTCTTTCAACCAATGTAAGTACTTGGAAATGATTATATCTTCATTCAAAGAAATGAGTACTCTTTTTGATTTAGTATTAAATTAATACTGGTGGAGTGGCAGCACAACTTGAATATGTAAGTGTTATGGGGTTTTTAATGTATTCAATGCAATATACTAGACCTTATATTCTTTATTTTGTGTGCAAGTTGAGGAGGCATATTGATAATCCAAGTATAAAACATTGGAGGGTCATTATCAAAATTTTTGGTTATCTTAAGAGAACTAAAAATTTAGAATTGTTCTATAATAATTATCTAGCTATATTAAAATGATACACCGATGTTAGTTGGATATAAGTGTGGGTGATAAACAATCCACTACTTGATGGATTTTCACATTTGATGGTTCTACTGTTTCTCAAATGTGTTTTTGCCTCTATTTGTTAAATTTATGATTTTGGCCCCTTAAAATTATGATTTTATAGTTTTTCCCTTACGCATTAATTTGCAGTGTTGCCCTTGCATGTAATTTGGTGAAGTGGATACTATCTTGAGCATTAGAATTCAAAACATAGTGGGGGTTCTTCTTTCAACCAATGTAAGTACGTGGAAATGATTATATCTTCATTCAAAGAAATGAGTACTCTCTTTGATTTAGTATTAAATTAATACGGTGGAGTGGCAGCACAACTTGAATATGTAAGTGTTATGGGGTTTTTAATGTATTCAATGCAATATACTAGACCTTATATTCTTTATTTTGTGTGCAAGTTGAGTAGGTATATTGAAAATCCAAGTATAGAACATTGGAGGGTCATTATAAAAAATTTTGGTTATCTTAAGAGAACTAAAAATTTAGAATTGTTCAATAATAATTATCTAGCTATATTAAAATGATACACCGATGTTAGTTGGATTATAAGTGTGTGTGATAAACAATCCACTACTTGATGGATTTTCACATTTGATGGTTCTACTGTTTCTCAAATGTGTATAACTCACTCAACTTTGGATTTGAATGATTGCTTTAGCAGCAACTAGGAAAGAGGTTAAATGGATTTGGAATTTGTTGTTGGATATCAAATTATGCCTTAGTCTCATGCCTCATGTTTTTATTTATTGTGATGGTTACCTACTTTGGCAATGACTTATAGTAGCACTTAAGCTCAGTTTGGTTTAGGTTAGTAATGGGCTTTGGGACTCTAAAATCCCTTGGCCAAATGTAAATGCGTTTGATTCATTTTTTGCTCAACTTTAGGGCAATACAATTGTATCTCCAAAGGGCTCTAAGACCTTTAGCTCAAAATAGGTTTGAAGGTCTTTTGAGAAGTTGCATTCTCAGAATGCAAGTCTACCCTCATTTACTGTTCATCTTATTCAAAGATAGCCAAATAGAAAAGTTGATTGGAGGTCGACAAGGTCACGCTAGCTGGAAATTGCCGCCTAGGGGTCGCCGAGCTCAGCGACCACCACTTGACCTCAGGCGACGCTTGGGTCATGCGACCTAGGCAACTGTTGGCCGAAATCACATGACCCACGCAACCTTAGGCGAGGCCGTTCGGCAGCTAGATTAGGCCGCTAGTGGTTGAAATCCCAAAAAAAAAAAATTGTAAATTTTTTTTTTTAATTTAGTAAAGCCTTTTATAAATGTAATTTTTATCAAATGACATTTAAGTAAAATTGTTTCTCAATGCATTTTAAAATTATAATTCACCAAACGCCATTTACATTTTAGAAAACCCATTTAGCTCAAAGGTATTTGCATTTTTCCAAGGATATTTCTTCAAAGTTGAACTAAATGAGGCATTATAATGGTAAGTCTAGACATATTAATCTAATATATAAATATGTGAGATAATTGATTAAAGATGGTACCGTAATAATTGTCTATGTAAGGTCAAGCAATAATTTAGCCGATCCCTTGACAAAGGTTTTACAATGAGAAATGGGGCTAAAACCCTTTAATTAAAATCACCAATAATTATAACTCGACCTTTTTATAAAACATCACTTGTTACAAGGTTTAATGGGTAAGAATAAGGGCGCGTTTGGTAACGATTCTGTTCCTGGAGCTGATTCGACTAGAAATGATTATTTTTTATTCTTAGCTCCTGAACCGATTCTCGAGTAAAAAGCGCGTTTGGTAATCGTTCAAAATTTTTGATTACTCGAATAGAATTGCATTTGGTACCGTATTAATTGATTCTGTTCCAAATTAATTTCTTTTGATTTTTAAATAAATTTTAAATAATTTCTTTACTTTTTTACTTTTTTCTTTACTTTTTCCTTTTTTTTTCTTTTTTTTTTTTTCTTTTTTTCCCTTTTTTTCCTATTCTTCTTCTTCTTCATTTGGCCGGTTGCCGGATCGGCGACCGGCCCTCGGCGAGGTCGGCCTCGTCGGCCAAGCCTCGCCGGTAGCTAGGCGAGGCTCGCCCCCCGCGAGGCTCGGCCTCACCATATCCGCGAGGCTCACCCAACCCCGCCGGTGGCAGTCGGCCTCGCCGTCTTTGGGCGAGGCCGGCCTAGCCACCGGCAAGGCCCGGCCTCGCCAAATCTAGCGAGGCCGAGCCTCGCCGGTGGCCGGGCTTGCCTCCGGCGAGCTTGCGGACCTCACCCGGCTCGCGAGCCTCCGGCGACCGGCGAACCGGCGACCGGCGGCGGCGGCGGGCGGCGCGCAGACGGCGGCGGGCGATGGCGAACGGCAACCGAGATGTTGAAAGAGAAGAACAAGGGTTTTACCGTTTTGATTCTTTTTCTGATTCTCGGACGTAGAATCAATTTTTTTTTTATTCTCAAATCTTGTCCAAAATCGTTCTCGGAACAAATTTGTTCCCGGGAACAAAAAGTTTACCAAATGCGATTCTCGTCCCAAACGATTCTGGGAACAAAAATCGGAATCGACACTTTCGTTTGGCAAGTTGCCAAACATGCCCTAAGTTACTGAATGTGATTGTTATTATTGCCTATAAAAGGTGAGGAGGATGTAATGTGTTGGGCAGAGTCTCTTGAAGTAAAGTGAGTGTTTGTGAAAATTCTCTCCATGGCTTTCTAAACTTCTCCTTTTTCTTCAGCTTGGTAGGATCCTTTGAGAAATGCAGCTCGGATAGTTAGAAATGTTACCATCCTGGTTCTATCTGAGTGTCTCTACGCTTTGAACTAAAAGGTAGAGTGGTTTTCTACTAAAAGGTTGTCCCTGAAGGGCTTAAACGATAGGTTCGCCCATTGTGGAAATGTATACCT
This sequence comes from Eucalyptus grandis, assembly GCF_016545825.1. NCBI lineage: Eukaryota > Viridiplantae > Streptophyta > Magnoliopsida > Myrtales > Myrtaceae > Eucalyptus > Eucalyptus grandis. The sequence continues at coordinate 7,015,420 of NC_052614.1, read as the reverse complement.
ACAGGAAACTGACTTCGTCCTCCCTAGTTCTAAGTCTAGGTCCATTCAATGAAGTATAATACAAATTTGTAATGTGCTAATAGTAACAGAAACACATGATAGATATTTTGCTTAGGAGTGGTGCTACTTCTTAAGAAAGTTAATGTTGCTTTCTAGAAAACTAATGAAATAGGATCAAGCACAATATCATAATAGTGTGGAGTGATATAGAACTTCTCGTTGAAAATTCTATTATTTAAAAGTACAAATTTAAAACCCAGTTACTTGTCACTTTGATAGAGTTTTGAAATACTTGTGTTAAGTAAAAGTTTAACTTGAAAGAGAACTTTTTGTGTGTATATTAATCTCATGAAAATTTTCGTTGTATATTTTTAACGTTTTATTTTTGTTTTATAAACAAAGTAGGGGCTTATTGGTAGTTTGTTTTACAAACAAACTAAGAGGTGCCTTATCTCACATCAAAAAGATGTGGGTTTGCAGGTGGACGAAATTTAGCACTATCCAACAATCATTATTTTTTATTTGTCGGAAATTCGGATTTATTTTTATAAAAATTAACCACAATGTTTTGTTGAAACAATGTAACTGTTCGCTAAGGAGTTGTGGTTATTTTTATTTATTACTTATTTAATTCCGAATTTTATTATTTCTTTAATGGTTATCTTAGGGATCGAGACCTATTCAGATATAATTTCTTAATCCTTGGAATGTTGTGTCTGTTTGGACATAACTTCTTATTTTTGTTATAAATTATTGAACATATTTGTTCAATCAACATCTTCTTTTTCCATTTCTCGTTTTTTTTTTCCAAAAAAATATACAGTCATATTTTTAATTGTTTCATTTGAGAAACCTTGGAGAAATACTAGAATTTCTATTTAATATTCTCATTGAGATTTTATTGTATCTTAGAGAAATTTGCCGTGTCATTAGTAATATTGTGGGGCAAATTAATCTTTAAAATAAGTGATATTATGTCTTAAAGTCCGATTTGATTGCTCAATCCGATTCGAAGTCATAAATTTCCTAACATCAGCAGACTCAGCACGCGAGCATCTTATTGGGAGCTTGGCGTTTGTCGGTACATGCATGATTAGGATAATGGAGAAAGTGGGTCTTCCTTCGTCATCCTTGGTCTACTTTTGGGTGGGCGAAGATCATTTTGTAGTAGTGTGTTTCTCCTTTTGGTCATGGGAATCATTGGTTTCGTGCTTGCGAATTGCCTTTGCTTTTCCTTCGTGAAGTGGGGGAGTTGCGTGTCTTGCCGTTCTAATCTTCCAACGCACTAGATCATGGACCCGAAAAGGCGAGAAAGTCAGAAGCGAGTCATCACCGTCGAAATTGGAAGTCGACACTGAATTACACGCGCATTTACCACGAGAAGTCGAGGGGGACGGTGAAGGTTAAGGCGTCGTGCCTCTTAGGTTTAGCTATGTAACCTTTTACTGACATCATCAAAGTCTTGAATCGACTCACTCAAGTTCCGAAAAGAGTTACTCATGGTGCTTTAGAGGCCCCCATCTCTCTCTCTCACAAAAAACACACAGAAGGCAAAATCTCATACTTGATATTACTGTCATATCGGTGATGTACTTGATCTGTGACAATTTCACCGTGGATCCACGTCGAATTTCATATTTCCTCCTTCTCTTGTCTCCTTCTCTTGTCCCTCTCAGTATCTCTAGAAGAGAAATCGGACATAGTAGCTAGTTTCTAGACACGTCCGGGCTCCCTAGCAATACCTTGGAAAAGAGCCTCATCAGACGTATATTTGTTTGAGTGAAAGAATTTTTCGCAAACTAATTTTTTGGACTTTAGGAGTTTGAATTGCCGAAAATGATGAATCAACGAAAGATTCATTTTTGGTCGAAGAAAATATAAATATTTAAAATTAAGCAAATGAATTCCTTAATTTAAAAAGAGAAAATCATTTTTTTTCGGAAAATATTTTCTTTCCTCATGAAATTTTTTCCTTAAACAAAAGCATCATCAAATGAATCCATCTAAGGAATAAAATGAGAGTCTATTCAGCGGTTGTTCGGCAAAACTTAAAGAAGAGATTCTCTTTTATGTCTTCATATATTGGAATAACCCTGTTCGTGAAAGCAATCCTAGGACGAAGATTCCCCCATTGTACGTTTTGTCTCCTTCCGCGATTTTTATGCTATAATCGTTGAAAACGTGGCATTTTCCTTCTCTCTTTTTGATAATTCTCTCCAACTTTGGCATCATCAATTTGATGCGTCCTCACGGGATCTTGCCGAATATCTTATTAAACAAGTCGATCGCTTTTATCTTCTATCTTCGACTCCATGATCAAATAAGAGTTAGTAACTTAAAAATTATGATAGAGTCGAAATTCTCGTCCGATATGTCTGTCTTGATTCATGAATCACATATTCATAATAGCTACGTCATGACTTTAACTAAGGTATAATCTTTCCATATTGCTTTGCTCTAGCACTTTATACGCCAATTGCTAATACAAAACCTCAGGTTTCAAGCTAGACGGAGTCATGGCTTCAATATGAGATAATCTGATTGATTCACAAGGTCTTTTGATTCCTCACCCGCATTCCTACCCCCGGGCATGACATACTCGGCCTCCATGTCGATTTTAGGCTGGTCGCCAACCAATATTTCTTCCTCTGGTTTCCTAGTCATCAAATCTTCACTCAACAATTCTTCTAGGATTGTCCGATCGACTGAATCTATGTTACCGTCTATGTGAGGAAAGACAAAATCTGTTATTTCTCTAGCACTCTGTACAAAACATACGATTAACTATGCCAATTGCTAATACAAAACCTCAGGTTTCAAGTTGGACGGAGTCACGGCTTCAATTTGAGATAATCTGATTGATTCACGAGGTCTTTCGATTCCTCGCCCGCATTCCTACCCTTGGGCATGACATACTCGGCCTCCATGTCGATTTCGGGTGGTCGCCAACCAATATTTCTTCCTCTGGATTCCCGGTCATCAGATCTTCACTCAATAATTCTTCTAGGATAGTTCGATCAACCGAATCTATGTTACCGTCTACGTGGAAGTATTGAATCACAAAACTAATTGTAGGTGCACGAGTTAGTCATCCGACGATGACTGAATAACTTCTGCATACGCTATCAATGGATCTAAAACTAAACCAAATAATTATGTTGCAACATGGGATAATCAAGTTCTAGACCCATAAATCAGCATTATTTGACCCCATCGAATATCTGTATCGAGACAAATCATTTCACATGTGTTGAGTTCGCAAAGTATTCCCCCTATTGTACCTGTAGCGAGATTTGTACATAAACATCTATGAGATGACAACTTGAGAGCCTGCAGCGATCCAAGATTTCACATGACTTCATCAACCAAACTAAAAAAAGCCCTAAACATCTTTGCATAGAACACATGAGAGAACAATAAAGAAAGTATAGACCAGAAACAGATTCAGTGACACATTCACACTAGAGCCTCCAACGTTGTCCCTCAAAAAACCTTTCCAAATATATGTGGACATTAGGGGTGTGGAGAAGATTTTGGAATCGTCCAGATCACTCGAAACAGGACTAGATTGGTCGAAAATTGGCGATTCCCAAGGGGACCAGTCCGATTCTTGATTCTAGGTGTAGAACCATCCATTCCAATCGGACATATAAATATATATAATTTTTAAAAAAATTATATTTTCATATCAAAACTCTAGTATCTTCTTAGTCTCTCTCTGTCTCTCTCATCTCATTCATCTCGCAATCCCTGTATGGATTCCTCAAAATCATCATGACAACTCCTACCTCAATATAGTTTCTAAGGCTATGTCCAACATCTCCAACTTCTTCTCATCCATTAGAAATAATTATGGAGTAGGGGCCAAATATCGGCCACGGCAAATGACATTTTCTTTAACTTTTGTTGGTAACATTCGGCCCATTTCAAATTTGATTTTTGTAAAAGGTTGATATCGGAAAGAGACTTATCGCAGGATGCATTCTATATTGGATATTGAGAAGGTGCCTTGGATGACTCGGGTAACTCAATGTTTCGAATAGACTCCTTCCAAAGCTAGCCTTGCTAGAAAGCTATAAAAATAAACACACACACAAACAAATCATGGCAAAGGAAGGTGAACTGCTCTACTTTGGACAGCATGAATCTATTGAGGACATTTTGACCAATTTCATGAACTCACCCAAGAACTAGACCAAGCAGTCCAGTTCTCGAGCGGGTTGGGAGCGGATTCATGAACCAACGGTTGGTTCCCTTTTTTCAATTGTTCAAGACTGGTCCTTAGTAGGCAGTCTCCAATATTAGGATGGGAACAATCACCCCTAATGGCCATCAATATCTTGAGTTTTTGTAAGGGTCTCAAAAAGCATGCCAAACCAGCTAATTCGAGCCCCTCAAATTTCCAACACGTTCTTTTCGTAAACTTCGACTGATCCGACCAGTTTCTCAGCGGTTCAACCGAATAAAACAGACATCAAAACGTCCGATCTTTAGCAAGAATAACGAGAAGCAACAAATGAGCTGACGATGATGCTCAGACACTGACCTAAAAATAGGGCCATGACGCTTGGCGAGGATAGAGAAGACATCGGGGCCGTACTTGGCCATCAAGGGGAGGTGGCCCGCGAGAGGGAAGGCAGGCGGGCCGGGGACCTTCCTCACTCCCCAGTAGGGCGCCTACAGGTAGCTCACAAGGCCCATCAGAATGGCCGGCCGGGTGAACGCAAGCGTTGACTGAGCAGGATGGGCTGTGATGAAGGTGGCGCCCACCTCCATCACTCTCTGCAAACTGAACTCCAAACATGTTTCCACAGAGAGAGAGAGATGGTGGTACAAAGAGAGAGCTTTTGCTGGTCTTTTACATGGAGGATTGGAGTGGGTGAGGTGGGGGTGCCAGCACCGGAGCATCTCATTGGGCACTTGGCCTTCGTGTGCACTTGCATGATTAGGGGATTGGAAGAGGTGGGGCTTCCTTATTGGTCTCTTTTTCTAGGTTGTTTAAAGTGTTGGTGGGATCATTTAGTCTCCATCCGTTAGGTCGTCAATGCGTGATTGGAGCTTACAAATTGCCTTTGGTCTTGCGTGATGCGGGCGAGTTATGTCTTGTTCTAATTTTCCAACAGACTAGACTATGGACACCAAGGCAGAAGCAAGTCGTCAGTGTCGAAATCGGAAGTCGATGCCAAATTGCACGCACATTTACCACGAGAAACCGAGGGGAATTGTGAAGTTGAGGCACTGTGCTTCTTACGCTTAGCTATGTAATCTTTTGCCAACTCCATCGAACCCTTGAATCAACTCGCTCACGTTCCAAAAAAGAGTAACTGGTGATGCTTTCGAGGTCTCTCGCTCTCTTTCTCACTCATATAGAAAGCAAAATCCAATCACTAATTTCATCGTGGCATTTTTCCAATAGTTTTCCCATCTAGAATTTCTGGTTCCACATACTGCAGTTACAACTTTGTTAAATAATCCAGATTCTTCACCTCAGGTCCACATTAAACGTTCGTAATGTTTCCTCCTTTCCTTGTCCCTCTCAGCACCTTACACATTTGGAATAACAAAATCCCCTTAAGGCAATTTATAAGGAGGTAGAGACTCTAGAAGGAACAGAACCAGGACATAGGAAGCAGGTTTTGGACACTTCTTAGCTCCTCTGCAATACATTGGATCCCTACTGTTGTTCAGCAATACTTCCAGAAGAGATTCCCTAATGTGTCTTCATGCGTGGGAATCATCTCGTTCGGGAAAGCAATCCAAGGATAAATATTCCTTCATTGCCTGTTTCGTCTCCTTCCACAAAACGATGCTCCACAGCATCGGATGCAGTTTGGAACGACGTTAACCGACGATCGCTGAAAGCGGGGGCATTTTACATTTCTCCCTTTTGATGATTCTCTCTCAGCTTTGGCCTTCATCAGTTTGGCGTATCTTTTACAACACAAGTGAATCGATCCTCCTGTCTTCTATCTTCAACTCCCAAATTGGTATTCCCAAGTTATAATCTTTACATACTCCTTTACATCAGCACTCTGTACGATACATACAACTACCTGTGCCAACTGCTATTACAAAACCTTAGCCGGCTGAAGTACCTAGCCATGATGAACTAAGTAGACCCTGTTATCTAATCTGTTTGACACAGCCTCTCACCACTCTTCCATGAATTTATCCTGCCGTAATGAGCTGGACGGAGTCACGGCTTCAAGTTGAGATAAGTCTTGTGATTCCTCGCTGGCATTCCTTCGCCCGGGCACGAGATCCTCGGCCTCCATGTCGATTTCAGGCCGGTCGCCAACCAATATTTCTTCCTCCGGATTCCCAGTCATCAGATCTTCACTCAGCAATTCTTCCAGGATCGTCTGATTGACAGCATCCGTGTTGCCACCTCTTGTAGCAAGAACTGGAGCTGCACTCAGTTCGTTCACGTCGCTGCTTGATTCGTCATCCAAGGCAGCCGAAAACATTGTCTGCATTTCTGACTCCAAGGTGACCATTTCCTCTTGCATGGGGATCGCACTATCTCCTGCTCCACCACGGCCTAGAGCAGCCACCGTGTCCTCATCTTGCAGATTCTCCAGGCTTGGTGTAGCAGTCAGCCGGCGCTTGTGTCCAATTTCAACTCCTCTGATATCCCTTCCACGAGCATTTCTCTGCATGAGTTGCCGAATGAAGGACGGGTTATTGCACGCTTTAGCGAGGAAAGCCAACATCTGCTGTTGCTTCCTCTCAGTACGCTGTATCCGTTGCTCCATCGCAAAGATATGGTCCCTCGACTGCTCCTGCTGCTGCCTCAATCTTGCAACCTCGGCCACCAGCAAGCCCCTGTCTCTCCTCAACCTCTCCAGCTCGCTGTCGAGCCCATAATGACCCAGTTCGACGCATGCTCCTCCTGGCTGGCGTGGGCTATGCAAGACGTTCCGCCTCCTCTTGATGGTCTTCAGGAGGTGTCTCTGCCCTCCTAAGAACCCTTCGTTGGCAAACTCCCACCGATCCGGATCCACCTTCCTGAAACCCTGCATCCATTTGCGGCAGACCAACAACAACGGTAAGCAACATCCCGACATAGTAATCATGTACTATGACGGGCAGATCAGGTATGGATTGAATTCAGCAAACGTACGTCAAAATTCGAGTCAAATCTCAAGAACAACTTCTTTTCCGGATGATGATCAGGTAGAGAACCAAACATCGGTCGGCACGATTAGCAGAACCCAGGACACGCGCCGACGTATCATCCGAAATTACCAGCATAATCGTCAACAGACCAAAAAGCACCTAACGACAGACATGCTTCATAACGACTTCGACAGAGAGGCCGCAGGCATATGCGAAAACCCACTCGATTCGGCCTGCTCTTTCGATGAACAACGCTAAAGATCCTAAGAATTCTCCAAGTTTTGGTCTTTACTAAAACTTGCAGTACCATACTCATCGAACACACCCTGCATCGCGAATCAAGACAGGACGTTTCGAAATTTAAAGCACCCGATTCGATTTTCTTTTATAGCAGATCAACTGACCCAAAAGTGACACGAGATGACAAATCGAGAGGAACGGAGATTATGACGTACGTAGGTGTTGAGCTGCCGGATGAAGCTGGAGAAGTTGCCGTGCTTGAAGTGCTTGGGGAGAAGGGTGGCGGCGAACTGGTGGGCGTCCCAGACGATGAAGCTGTTCCTCCCCTCGCTCCACGACACGATCGGGTCCGTCGCCGGGTCCTCCACGATCTCGAACGTCTTCGTCAGGAACGGCGGCGGCCCCGCCTCGCCCAGCCCCTCCATGGGCTGCGGCGGCGTCGGCGGCGGCGGCTGCCCCACGTTCGACGACGCCTCCTCCTCTTTCGGGACGACCCCTCCCTTCATCTCCATCGCTCCTCTTTATCTCTCTACCGGCAAATTGCTCGTGCAGCTCGTTTCTTACATCGAGGGAGTCCGTTCGGGGAAGTCGAGGTTGGAGTTCCGGTCGGCATGGGAGTTGAAATAGCAATGGAGCGAGGTAGAAAGTTCTAGAGGCCCGAGGCGTGGGCCGGGGACGGGAGTCGGTGGAGTAGCACGCTGCCACCGAGACGATGCTCCTTCGACTAGACACGTGTCCATCTCCCGTCCCTCCGATGCAACAAGAATCTTATCGGTAATTATCGCTATCGACTATTAAAACAGCTTAAATTATTAGATATCCCTTCTTTCAATACCATTAGAGATTTTGTCGAACCGGTGCTATCTATTTTAAGGACTTAAACTATTAAATAAATATGTGATCTAATATTATATCTATCACTCATTAGGGATTTTTCTTCTTTTTTTTGCAATATTAAGTTTCTTGCGAAAATGTCATGAGTGAGACATTAGTCACATTACTCGGTTGAAGAAGAGATCCTTTCGGTGGAACGAGGATGCATGCAATTAGGGGTGAGCATGATTTCAAGGTAAAATCTATAATCTGAAAATCAAATTGGTGGAAATATGTTTGGTTCCAGATTCCGAGATATGCAAAGTAAATTTCAAATTTCAAAAATTAAAGAACATGTTTCGATGAGTAAGTTATGGATTCTAAGGTAATGGAATCTAAAACCTGAAATATGTAATCTAGAACTTGAAATAAGCATTTGTGTTTTTCTTAGGCTATGTGTTTACACAATCCTGTGGCATTCCATGGCATTTGATGATTAGTGTATAATTTAAATTCTTAGTCCGAGCTTCTATTTTATGACTAAGAATTTTAGTTTTATAGTTTTCTAAATATAAATTATGATAAGTAAATCATAACAAGTGGTAGTTATTAAAAGTATTAATTTACTATAATTATTCAATTATTAATAAATGTGGAATCTTAGTAGACCTTGAAACCTATGATAAGGTAGGTTCCAAATTATAGGGTACAGAAGGTAAGTTCTAGAACATGAATGGTCAATTTCAAGTTTTAAAATATGAGAAATTTATTTCAACATACGGGTTTTGAGATTCGACGTAGAATTTGTATGAAATTCAAAATCATTCACCCTTACATGCAACAATTGGAAAGGAAGTGTTTCTACTAGGAATGTCCTCGAACTGCTTTATCCCCAATCTCTCCGCAGAAACCCGCTCAGATGAATTCTTAACTTTTGATAAGTAATGCATTTGACCTGCTGCTGTTCGCATTGAATGTCAAAAGAGAGCAAAAATTTCGATTTCGGCAACCATCCAAGGGAAATTATATCGAGGGTGACGGGACTAGGAGTTAAATGCAAATCGGGCGCTGCATTTGTCCCCGGATTGTTTTCCGACCGTCCAAAATGCAAAAAGCAACCCCCTCCGGCTTCCGATACGTCCTTTTCACAAATTCCGACCGATCCGACCGGCGGGACTGCCCACCTAGAAACAGCAATGACAGACAACCAAATGAGTTGATGATGATGAGACGCTGACCTGAAAATTGGGCGACAGCGATAACGCTTGGCCAGGACAGAGAAGACCATCCGGTCCGGGCGGTGCTCGGCCCATCAAGGGGAGGCGGCCCGCAAGATATAAGGCAGGTTGGGCTAAGGCCCATAAGTGCTCGCGGCCGGCCGGTAGGCTGAATTGGACCGAGCCCAGCACACCATAATGATTCCGCAATTTTTTCTGTTCTCTTGAGGGTTCCGCGGGATTATTGGTCCACATCGGATTCCGACGACATCAGAAAGAAGGGACCAAAAAAAAAGGTACATGAAAAGGGCGTATCGCAATGTACCACGGCCCCGAGCATCATTTTCAAGTCCCTTATAAAAGCAACACGAATCTCACATAAATAACCCGTGTCGGGAGTCATGTAGGTTTGCTAACCATGTCGAGATCCTCCTATCTAGGAGTACCTGCAAGTGAATTACTCGACACAAGTCGACACTCGTCCACGCGAACAACTTGCTAGGCCCTTAAGAGAATGCGACGTTCCATCCGCCTATGCTCTCCTTCTTCAATTCCGATGTTTATTTCGTCCCCAGATCGAACCGTTGTATGCAGCGAAGATCGACTCAGCCGGGCGCATTAAACATCCCGGGCACCCCCTCAATGTTTATGAGGAAGGGGAAAATGTCCAAAAAGCCCTCGATCCGAAATGAATTTCCATTTTTCTTTTCTCTTTTTTTATGTCTAAGGGGGGACAGCCAGCAGATGCGCCGTACCAGAAGATGGTACCGGGCGGAAAACCATTACGTGCAAACTTCACCTTGTCCCCAGTACTGGCCAGCCCTCTCAGAAGTGGTCCACCCCCGAAATAGAAATTGAATATAAATCGAGCTTAAGAATCGAGCATCGCAAGTCATTAAATTCTCCCTGTGAATTTTAAACCATTACGGTACGATAAGAATGCGGTGGTGGTGGTGGTGGGCTCTTGAGTGCACGTGAGGCTCGTGTCATTTAATGTAATCGGACAAGAACGAGGGCGGATGACACGTGAGGCCGCGGTCAGCCCGCGTGAGCTGGCAACCATCACCACCCCTTCCCTTCCGATCCATTCGCTCCGGAGTCCGTGCGGATCCCCACCGAAAAGTCTTCCCCCCGTTCTCTTCGATCTCAAGTTAACTCCTCGTTTAAAAACATTGTTGATCGAAATGACTCCTCCCCCGGGAAAGAAGCATTCGTGGTTTCGGTGGGTGTTAAACTAATTGTTCGCTAAATCCAAGGTTTATACGCCCCCCCTCGCTCGCTCGGTATGTCATTTGGGGATGAATTCATACCGTAAGGTCGCTCCACCTCGCTTTGTTTCGATCGCGGCGCATATAAAGTCCAAGGTCGCGAAAATCGGTGTGTTTCGCCGGTTAATTCTTCCCAGTCGGGGTTCTGATCCGTGGAGGATGGAGTGTAATCGTCGCCCGAGTATACATTTAGCTGAATTTATGAACGCGAGTTTGTGTTCGTAATTTGCTAAGGAACTGATGGAGGTAGTTTGGGGATGCAACGGTGAGGTTGCGATGGATCTACCAATTTCCATTCGCAATTTTACCTAAGTTAAAAGTTCATAATTTGCTAAGGAACCGACCGGACCTATGCGTGCTTAATTGGGCGGCTCCGCTCGTACGGGAAAATCCCGTGGCGTGACCCGCCAAATATTTGCCTCGAGGGCCGACGGGCCGACGCGGGCAGGGGAGCCGGAGCCAAGGACTGAAGGCAACGTCATCTCTTCTCCATCTTTTTGTCCTTTTTTATTGGCTTCCTTTTCTTGTATATTTGTTGAATTTGTTTTTTTTTATTGGGGGGGTTGGAGAGGAGTAAATACGGAGAGAGAAAGATTGGGGGAGCAAATAGGTAGGTTAGCGTGACGACGGGCACTGTCGACTGAGAGCGCCGCTGCTCTGGGTTTCTGCCGGGTCTTCTGCGAGGATCGACATTCAATGATTTCGGCTGCGTGCGTTAGCTTCTTTTGGGGATCGATCCGGAGTCAAATTCTGGCCATAAAAAAAGTGGGGGCCGGGGCGAATGGACCGAGGACGTGACGTCGCATGGTGACGGCCGGGGAGTGCTCTGCGTGCCCGCGTTGCGTGCATGGGCCGTGTTGTCGGGGGCGACCGCGGGGACGTTACCGTCGTCTTTCGTCGCTTTCGCTCCTCCGTTTGCCGCCTCCCGCCCATGTCGCCGCGGCCGCCGCCGCCGCCGCCCACTGCTCTGCTCACAGCTCTTGGCTCTCGGTTGGAACGAGCGTCCACGGCGGGATTGTCAAGATCCTTGGATTCCTTCCCGCCCCCTCCGTGTACCGTCGTATTAAAGAAGCACGAACCCCCCGCTTGTCCACTGCGATGTTTTTGTGCGTTGCCACGTTACGAAAACGTGACTTGACGGTTCGTTTTCAATAGACCCTAGAACTGTTCCAAGTACGATTTGCCAACTTTAATTTAAAACGAGCTAGAGGGAAGCAATATGCGAGGGCAAATCGAGCATAGAGAGAGACATCTCAGCGGAAAATCACGTGGTGAAGTATCGTAATTGATTTGGTGGATTGTGGTTTGTTTGGTGGATTTGTTCGGTTACTAAGATTAGGTTTGATACCCGAATAATCCTAAATTGATATGTCGTATACATATACCCCAACTAATTTTAATGTCATAAAAACTTCCAAATTAGTAGATTTGTGCCATATTTTTACCCAATCCGGTGCATCTAAGTTTCAGATCTAGGTTTCATGTGAGTTTCACCCTAAACTTTTTATCATAAGTTTCACAGTCAATTCCAGATTTTACTCAGGTATTTTTATTTGAATAATTATAATGAATTATCATTTTTAATAACTACTACTTGCTATTATAATTCATTGATTATAATATATATTTGAACACGTGAAAAATATGAAACATTAATAAAGTAAAACTCTTGTTTATAAAATGAAAACTCAAACGAGTGGTTCTAAATTATATACACATCACAAACACTTTGGAATGCCGTAGGATCGCGTGAAGACACGGATCAAGAAAAATACAAAAATTTTAGGTTGCGGGATTCGGATTCCAAGTTCTAACCAATTTAGAACTTGAAACCTACCCGTCAAAATAAGTTCCCTAAATTTTGAAACATTGAACCTATTTGTATACCTTAAAACTCGAAATTGGACAAATTCTCACTGTCCTGCTTCTCAAGTTCCAGATTCTATCTTAGAACCATACTCACCCTAGGTATACTCGTATCACATTTACCGTAGAATAAATTTTTGTGTTGTAAAAACTCCAAACCGATGCATACATGTCGAATTTATTTATTATAATGAATATATTCGTGCTACGTTTATATTTACCACGGTTTAGGATAGAAATGGGATAGGCTTGGCACGAGTACACGTGATGTCCAATAGTATTAATCCTTGAGATTTTGGGAGTAAATTTGGGACCAGTAAATGAATACGCAAGAGCAAACCCAAGATCAGAAGTTACTCCGGACAGACCGTGATTTCGGGATTCGAGTTCGAAATGGATAAATCCCAGCGCCTCTTTACCTAAGACTTCCCCCGCGCTGGGGAGATCAAAAGAACATTAAATGAAATCACGCCTAAGGAAACATCTCGTACGAAAACACAGCAACTGGTGACCCATCGATTGATTGAGGAAGAAAAAGGAAACCCATGTGTGCCATAATGACCACGATCATAACGCGAATCCAACCGCCAAACCCTCGGCTTGCCCGGCGATAGGAGGCGCAATAATTTCCGTAGGACCCCATATGAGAAGAGAAAGATCTAGCTGGGCTGATCCCCCCTCGTACATGGCTGTCGGTCTTGAGCATCCCGTGTCCGCATGTCGTTTGATGTCCAAACACTACATATATTTATTCTGATCCTTATGGTCCAAAATTAAATGACCCCCCCAATCCCATCCCTATCCCCATCCCCGTCCCCATCCCCAGCCCAACAGGATCGAATTGCCTTATCAATCCTCTCGTGAGAGCTTGCAAGGGAATCATCCGGTACCCGTTGGCGAGGTAACCGACGTAATGGTCCATAATATCGGAATGAGAAAGTTATTTTGGCATGAGATTTTGTGAAGATCCAATCGTACATCTAGAACTCGCACGCTCCGATCGGTACTGAACTACGCCCTTTTCGACCGCATTTAGCATTTTCGATTCTATAAAAAAGATTTTCCTTCTAATTAATCAATTAATTCCATAATAACTGCACCAACGTTTCCCTCGCTCGGAACGTGGTGGGGCCCGCCCGCCCCACCGGCGAGTACGTCATCACAGCTCCGGCTCAGGAAAGCTGGTCTCCCGCGCCGAAAGGAAAGTGCGCCGGCCCGCCACGTGTCCCTCTGTGACGTCACGGCGACGTGGGGGAACGGGAGTAAAGAATTTTTTATTGCGCCAGCGGTGGGCCCCCGCGACCCGGCCCCCTCGGATCGGATCTGTGCGCTCCACGTCAGCGTCTCCTCCCAGCCGCTGGTTACGTCACGGATTGGATTCGACGGCCCAGAACGGAAGCCGATGTGACGTAAGCGTCGTCGGTCGAGTAAAAAACTAAATTATTATTATTATCTTTTTAATCGATTCGGGGGGCCTTTTTTAACCGGGCGCTCGACCCGAGACCCATGTGACCGTTCCCGCGCCCACTTCGCCCGGCAGTTATCCCGTATTCGCGAACTCGCCACCGGCTCCGTTGCTTGAAACTTTGAATTTGTCCTTTTGCTTAATATACATTTGAAATCTGGCCTTGTTGAAAGTAAACAATAGGATTAGGAAGTTTTAATTTTATCTATATTAGCCACATCTTACGTTACGGTCCGTGTCCTTTTTTTTTTCCTTTTCTTTTTAATGTCCAGTGGGACACTGTTAATCGTCGTGCTTATGTTCGATTTCGCCGACCTACATGTGGCAAATGAAATGCCTCGTTTCGTCGTTTTCTGGTTACATGAGCATTTGGATGTATGAAAGTGATGGACTCAAGTTATAAATATCAGACCTAAGACGAGCTATAAATCCAAACTTGAGTGAATCACCTAAATGTACTATCGCTTTCATTTAATGGGGTTGATTCGTATCGTATCATCTTCTCCATAGGCATTGAAAATGCTATCTTCTTGCATAAATCAGATTGGCTAGGCTGGACAACCAAAACAAAGGTATAACTCTTAGAACCTGATACTTATTTTGGAACAAACTCTGCCGGTTTAGTTCGATTCCAAAGCCTAATTGGAACGTGTTGATTTCTTTTTTTCTTTTGGATAAAAAACAAGCAAGGTGGTTCTTTAAAAAAAAAATTAGAAGGATTGACTTTAGTAAAACATCTCGTTATTTGAAACCAAGACAAATATCAATTACAAAAAAAAAAAAAAAAAAAGCAACAAAACGACGAGAAATACAATACAGAACATATAGAAATATAAAACAATTGGAAAGTGTCCAATTAATCCCTAGTTGAATGACAACAAATTCGTATTTGCTAAAAGCAACAATTCAAAAAAAAAAAAAAAAAAAAAACCAAGGCATCTTTAACTACATTATAGTGAAGTGTTGAGAGCCATCGATGGTTGAAATAATTGAATTCTTTGAAGGAGGTGGAGATCAAACAATCCATCTCCCTCAAAAAGTTTGCCTAATATGCCACCATTCACCAAGTTGGAGATAGATTAGACTCTACCGTAACTACATAGCACACAATCTAGCCGAGGAGGCAATTGTGATTCCCGGTATTGTAGTCATAGTAGGACATATAAGTATCATACCAAAAAATGTAAGAATTTTCGCTAGACGAGTACATAAGAGGTATATGTTAGGGATGAGTAATTTTAGGATGGGTAGATTTTGGTTGGTTAAACCTACTCTTAGTTTTTGGAAATCAAAATCCATCCTGTATATTTTGGAATCGAAATCAGAACCAGCCAAGTAGGGTTGGTTTGATATGATTTCAAGATTTATCCTGAGTCTGTGCTTATCCCTAGACGAGATTGGCCAAGGCAACTTTAGGCTTTGTTTTGTAATGGTGTTAGTCAGCTTGGCATGGATTGATGCGATCAAGATATAATTGACGCAATTTGACAATGACAATAACTTTATGTTCCGTTCGATGTTGACACAAGTAGAAAATTAAATTATCATAAGCAAGTTAATAAAAAAATAAACTTCTCGAATACTATAACTCAATGGAGCAAGTTCCAAATGATTCTAAATGAAAGTTTATAAAAAATTACATAAAGCAACGAGAGGCAATGGCCATTCTTGATTCGAAATTGGTGTCTTGATTTCTTTTTATTGTCACGTGAGGAATTAGCAGCCCCAACGGTGAGAACTATCACCTCTAGCAATAGTGACGTGTGAGATGAGGTTGTAACTAAGCAATTTAAACTGCCCAACTCACGAGCGCACAACACTTCTATTGTAATTATAATTGACTGAGGAAAAAAGTTTGCAATAGCAACAATATAAATATGATACGAGGAATGTGAAGATTGTCTATAAAATTAAGTTTATATAATGGATCACAAGTAGATATGTAAATAAACAATAGTTTGCCACCTATATTTATGCATTAATTTTATGAATTAGTGTCAATAAAATCAAAATTATCAAACCCCCAACTGCCTAACTGGGCCACGTCACTTTCCCTGGTTGCTCTTCGCATCTGAAGAGCCAGAAGAAGAAGTAGCCTCGTGACCTTAATCTGTACCATCACCTCGTGACGTCAACATTGCAACCCCCCCTTCTCTCTCTCTCTCATTATTATAGAATTTGTCCTTTTGCGAATATTAAAACCTACCTCGCTGAAACGTAAACAATAGGATAAAAAGTTGAGGGATTATAATTATATAATTATAATAAATTTAACTCGAATTAATTTTTTTAATTAGAAAAACCCAAAATAAATACATTCTTGATAAGTTTATCATTATTTATTTATTTTAAATTATATTAATATTACAAAAATTATAAATTAATGCGTTTGCGACAAATTAAGAATAAAGTTTCAAATTGATACATTAGTTAACAAATTAAATTCAGCAATTTAATATTAAAATTTAATGACAATTTCAAATTCAAATTTTTTTAATTATCTAAATTAGCTTTATTTTACGTTGAGGTACGTGTTCTTTTTGTCTAGTGCGCTTTGTTTCGTCGTACCCTCGTTCAGTTTTACAGATCTGCAACAAAAGAAATGACTCATTCATTGTTTCCGATGACGTCAGAATTCATACAGATAAAGTGATGGACCTGGGTTGTAAACATCATGCATAAGATAAGATGAGATGCAAATCCCAATTTGAGCGAATTGCTTAAATGTACTGTCATTTCCATTTTATAGTGTCAATTCATATCATATCATCGTCTTCTCCATGGCCAAAATATCAAATTGGCCAGGTTGGACAACCGGAACAGAGATGTAATTAAGTGTTTCCTTGGTGGGTGCTTCCTTTGGCATGAAATTGATGTCTTGAAAGCGAATGGGGTCCTTTTCTATCGTATCGGAAGGGAAATATAAACTAAATTGGCACGTAAATTATATTAACATTTTATCAATGAACGGAAAATTCATCACTCATTCTAAGTAATATAAAAAAAACAGTTTGAATTACAATATTTAACTGAAGGTAACAAAAATTATCATGTGTTCTTTTATTAGATAATCTTTAGTAAAAAGATACTTTAAAATAATTAGTTCAAGTCACTTAGTCCCTACAAGGGAGGCTATTAATAAAGTCCACATGGCCACTTAACCAAATAGGTATGATAGGTCATTTTTTTTTTTTTTATGTGGGACGGAATTTTTGTTTCCAATTTTTTTTTTTGTTCATTTGTCAAGGTTAAATATGAGAGGTCCACATAAAGCTTCTAAGCAAAGCGAATTCCAAAAAATTATAAAACAATAAATATATATCCTAAAGTTATAAATACGCTTTCATCTCAAAATTGGCGGCCTATCACCGATCCCACATCATTAAGATCATTAGCAATGGGCATAAGTTGAGATATTTTCCTTTAAAAACTATGGCTTACAATGTGTGCCTAAGTCCAATACCCCCAAAACCATCACCATTCATAGACAATGATAGCAATAACATGTTAAGTCATCATAAATCGAATGCCCCTAAGAAACTTCCAAATCTAAATTTAAAAAGCTCACAAATTTAGATCTCGACCTAAATTAAGATAGGAGAGCTCACCTCATTTCTTGAAGAAGTCCTAAAACCATGTCTCGAACATTCCACTAGTTGAACTACTGATGATGTTCTTGCAAAGTTTTCACTATAAGCAAATTTATTCACCACAATGGGTAAAGAATGCAACAACAATGAGCGAAATAAGACAATAAATGAAGCCCACAAAGACTTTCATGTTAGATTGGGAGAGAAAAAAACAAAAAATTAAAGCTTAGAAAAGAAAAAGCAAGAGCCTACAGGTGAAATTTCTTTCAGGACAATTTTTTGGGAGAGAAAGGATTGCCGACAAAAAACGATTTTTTTTTGGGCAAGCAAGATGTGTGACGGAATTGGCCAGGACTATGCCAAGCTTTGTTTCATAATGGCGTCAATCAGCTTAGCATGGATTGACATGGTCATGTACCAATTGACACGATTTACAACGACGGTAATTTCTCTTGCGTTCGACACGGATAAATAATAAGATTGTTAGTAGGGAGATGATAGAAAAAATTACCAATGCTATAACTCGGTGTAGCACGTCATAAAAATTTGAATTGAAAGTTTATAAATATACCGTACATGCTTATAAACAATTACGGCAAGTAACAAGAGGAAATGTGATAGCCACCCTCTTTTTTTTTTTTTAATTGGTGTCTCGATTTCTTTTATTGTCATGTGAGAAATCAATAACCCAGATAGGTTAGAATTACCACCGACTTTGACATGTGAGGCGAAGCCACAACAAAACAATTTCAACTGCTCAACTTAGGAGCCTTGGGCACTTGTCCAGTTGGTTTGGTCCTTTTGCAAGAAAAGAAAAAAGATGATTTCTTTCTTGCACCGATGTTTACAACGGTATCACTACAAATGTGATATAAGCTATATATATATATATATCGGCCTACAAAATTAATTTAATAAGATGAATTACAACTGAACATTTAAAGAAATGGGTCACAGTTTTGCCACCTCAATTTAAGCAAAAATTTCCCGAACTAGCGTCCACAAAATACTTAGGAATCTCCCTTCGAAATGGGAAGTTTATCAGAAAGAAACGCCAGGCACCGAACCGGGCCACTTTCCCCTAGTGCCTCTTCACATCTGAGGAAGAAACAAAACTACTTTGCGACCTTAAATCTTGTACTATCACTTCCTGACGTCAGCACACGCCATCTCTCTCTCCTCTCTCTCTCTCTCTCTCTTCTCTCTTCTCTCTCTCCGTCATAATTATAAAATTCGTGCCAGGCTCCTCCGCCTTCCTCCGTGCTCCCTCTCGCATCCTTGCGAAAATTCCCCCCCAATCTCCCCTCCTCCGCCGCTCGCTTCCACCGTCGACGTCTCTCTCTCGCCGACGATGCAAGGGCTCCAGCGCCGCCGCTGCTCGAACGACGCCGTGGGGCTCGAGCTGTCGACGGCCACGGCCACGGCCACGGCGGCCACCACGTCCTCCTCGGCGGCCTCCACGGCGTCCCTGTCCATCGACGAGGCGGAGCCCGCGGAGGCCCGGATCCAGCGGCTGATATCGGAGCACCCGGTGATCATCTTCAGCCGGTCGTCCTGCTGCATGTGCCACGTGATGAAGAAGCTGCTCGGCACCCTGGGCGTCCACCCCACCGTCATCGAGCTCGACGACGACGAGATCCGCTCCCTCGGCGACGGCGCCTCCACCCCCTCCGCCTTCATCGGCGGCTCCCCGTCGGCGGCCTCGACTCCCTCTTCGCCCTCCACCTCTCCGGCCGCCTCATCCCCATGCTCGTCGCCGTCGGCGCCCTCTACAACCACCCCATCCCCTCCTGAAACCCCCCGGCGGCCGTCCCCGCCCCGCCCATCAAGTAGCCTATTTTTAAGCTCCCTAAGCATGTCACCGCCACCACCAGCATCACCACCACTACCACCGCCACCGCCACCGCCACCCTCTTCGATTTCCATCTCTTCTTCTTGTACTGTAATTGCACAAAAGAAAAAATAAAAAAAAATTAGCTCTATAATCTTCTCCTTCTTCTCCACTTCTCCTTCCTCCTTCCTCCTTCTCGAGTAGCGATTTTCCGATATCCGGCGTCGCCCACCTCGGAGTTGGCGTGCTCGCCGCCGGCGACCGACGCGTGTGCGGCGAGGCGACATTCGTTGGCCCGGCGGTCCGAGCCCCATCACATTACGTCACGCGCGCGCCAGCGTGGTTGGTGGGCCCCGCCGGGGGCGATGACGAAGTCGAGCGATCGTGGCCGTCCGTCCGCAGATGCGAACGGCGCGCGAGGTTTCATCTCGGAGCGACGGGTGATGACGAGGAGGAGGAGGAGGAGGATGAGGTGGATGACTCTCGGGCGTAATGCGCCAAAAGAGAGAGCGACACGCACGTGCGCGCTTATCGTCCTTTTTTTTTTTTTTTATATGTAAGTTTCGATATTGGAATGTGTCAATTCACTGCCAAAACATCGCAATTATTATCAACCACCGTTGCTGCGCTTTTTCATGGAATTCCCATATTTTACTCTCTACGAAACTTGTCGATTGTCTCGAGATCGCCGGACCGGACGTGAAGAACTGCTAATTTTTCCCCCTAACCGCATCTGGTCTGCTGCTTCTTATTTTTACCCGATCGATCGGAGCCGTGTCGATTTTTGCCCGATTGACATTTTAATTGGGGCGACTTTCGATCCTCTGGGTCATGAATGCGAATCGCTTGCGTGACGATCTCTTCGATCGAGGGGTGGGTGGGGGGCCCACCGAGGTGGTGCGTCCCATCGACGACAAGCAATTATTGGGTCATGAAGCGATTTTTATGACGTGTTGTTGGGTCTTTTGCCGTGTCGCCTTCTCTTTGAGGTTTTATTGCGGACCGTTGACGTCACAGAGATCTTTTCCTTTTTCCAATTTTTCGTTTTTTGTTTGGGCTGCGGAAAATTGATGGGAGGGGATCTCCTTTCTCTTTGTTTATCCTCTTTTTCTTTTTTTTTTCTTTTTTGTTGATTTTGGTGGTGGCGATGAAGCCGAGTAGGGGAGTCACGCTTCCAATACAATCCGACAAAGCCATCACCCCCAATTATTTTGCATCGATCATGTGTTGTTCCCACGTTCCAGTTCAATCTAATCGCCCCCGACACGCCGATTTTCGAGCGGGTCATGTCTGTTCTGATCGAACGATCGACCAATACTTGGAATCGTGAGGTATTGTCAGAAAAGACATAGTCCTCTCGGA
This sequence comes from Eucalyptus grandis, assembly GCF_016545825.1. Lineage (NCBI taxonomy): Eukaryota > Viridiplantae > Streptophyta > Magnoliopsida > Myrtales > Myrtaceae > Eucalyptus > Eucalyptus grandis. The sequence continues at coordinate 6,994,649 of NC_052614.1, read as the reverse complement.
TTCATTGCTCTAAACATGGATTTGGGACCTTCTTTGAAAAAAGGCGCCAAAATTATGAGCTTGATACGGGAGACGGCCCATGTTCAATGGGGACCACTCGGGGTCATTTGAACGGTGGACCTATTCAGATAATTTGTATCGAGTCGTCTCGTATGAATTGCTCCAATAATGACCTCCTTTTTAATTCCAAAATTCTTTTTAAATAAGAGAGAGAGAGAGAGATATTTTTTTTTCCTAATGAACGGGTAGGAAGGAAGGGAAAGCGATGGCTCTTTCACTTTGGAAGAGGAGGTCTCCAAGTTGAGGAGGAGTCTTAGTAAGACGGTGTGACTTCAGCCTTCTTTAAAAAATAAGATGGTGGCGGTGGTGGCGAGATCGCTCGCCATTTAACAAAGGGACAAAGGGCAAAAGTTGATTTAGACTTTCATGCATGATCCAGCGAGATTAAGTCCTTTTTAAAGTTAAGGCAAGTGTCGACAAAAGAGGCCCCATTGGTTGTCTAAATTCAGTTCAGTTCTTCGATCAATTCTAAAATAAAAGAGGGGGAAGGGTTTAGGTTTGTTTGTAAATGGTAAAAGCCTCAATCCCCAATCGCTCGAGGACTTGTTCCCCCCCTCCCCAATTCTTTATTTGGGATTGTCTTTTAGCATAAGTTTACACTCAATAATGATTTATATTTTTTGAACGGTGGGAGTGTACGTGCAAGGCCACTTAGAGAACCAATAAATTAGGGATGATTGGTTACATAAATTGGGCTTTCGAACCTACTCGCACATGATTGGTTCTCAAAATTTGGAATTGGGAACTAGCCATGCTAATTCGATCCGGTTCGAGATATACAACTTATTTGACGTATGAACGTGTAACACGTAACATAATACATAAATTATAGAAGTTCATCCCTCGTTCATCCATTAAAGACTGCGCTAAATTCTAACCACCTGAAAACAAAACAAACAACATAGTTATAATGGGAACGGTCCAAGATCAATCCGCCGACAGTTCAACAACTTAACCGTTGAACCAGACCACCATAATACTAGTTCAGTCTAGTTCCAAGGTCTATCTTAGACCGGTACTTGACCCTACATAAAAATACCCCGTAAGTCTCATAAATGGGAATTCTACGGTGCTTCAATCAATTACCCAACTCTAATAGATTTAAGAATGACTAATTAGTAGATTGACAATTGGTGTTTTCTTTTATTGTGACCATTTTCTATTGAATTTAAGTCTAAATTAAGGCTGAACACAACACGAATATTAATCATTCATTGAAAAGTACCAACTTTAGCTCATATATCAATTTTGGTACAAATTTTAATTTGTCTCATAAAAAAGCACAAACTTTAATTCGATTCCAAAGTTTGACCAACTTTTTTGTCTTATAAAAAAGCACAAACTTTCAGTCGATACTAAAATTTGACCCTTGTCAAACTTCCATTCAACGATGATGTTAAAAATTCTGTGAGGATTCAGTGCACAATCACAATGAAATAGAGAGTAAAAGAAAAAAAGAAAATTCGAGACACAAAAATTTATTATGATTCACTTTTATGCTAGAGCTACATTCAGCAAAGAAATATGCTATAATTAGCATCTCATACTCTTTCTTTAACATCCTTCAATTACAAAAGGATGAGTTAATGGAGAATATGAACTACAACCCACTATTCTCTAACTTGATGAATACTCTACATGCTTCTTTAAGTTTAACAAAGTTGTACACCATTCAAACTTTTTTGCACTCGCCAAGTTGGTAAATAAATATGCACCATTCACTTGTGTGTTAATTCAACACTACAACCTTCTATTCAACCTTCTCTTGGATATATGCTTTGTTCTTGCATGAAATTCAAAATTCTTAGTCAAGAATATGGCACTCTAACTGTTACATCCAATCTTCATTCCTCCTTGTGTAGAGCTAAGCTCTTTCACAATTTGCATAGTTAGATAACTTCCTTAGTAGCATGAGCGGGATTCCCATGCCATCCTTTCGATGGGGAGTATGAACCATAGTTCAATAGAATTGTCATGTTATTTCACGTGTACTTGACAACTCACAGCTATGGAGCTACCACTAAAATCTAAATAGTTTTGAACCGAGTAGGAGGAGGAAATGTGAGCATTACAATTTGGATTTCAACGACAAGAACTGAAACGGATTGAAGAAATGACCTACCTACGACAAACGGGGCATGATTGAGCAATTCATTAGGTTCAAGCATGTTCAAAAACATAGAAAAACAGATTCTTGAACTCATGATTCGCGACATCAAGGAAATCAGAGCAAACTCTTGAGTTGTGTGCTATCTTTAAATGTCAATATAGTCATAAGTCGTTGAGTACCTGTGAATGACATGCCGCATCATTTCTGGCATCATTGGGTGGAAAAACTTGATGGAGGTTAGATTTATGTACCAATTGAAAATCGTTGTTCTCTTACGAAGCGAAAACTAAAAAGGGTTCGAATTAAAAGGGGACTCGAATTCAAGTTAACATTTATTTATTTATTTATTTATTTTGCACGTGATAAATGAAAAGTTTGAATGGGAGTTGGGATTTTTATCAGCTTCGGTGACCATGAACGATTAATGATTGCCGGGAGAAAATGACGAAAAGAACGTTTCACACTTGTCCACAGGGCAAAGGGCCAAAAGGACGGGAGGACGCAGGGTCAGGTGTACCATCCCATCCCGTCATGCCTCCCGCATCTACCTCAATTCCCTCCATCCGAATCGAATGGTGCCAAAACCTGCGTCTTCATCAGCTGGCCTGGCGCCCGCTGCCAGCATGTGCCTCGCTCCCCTCCATTGACTCTTGAACTCGCAGAGCTTGATCTCAAAAGAAGAATTATATCTAGAAAAAGGCTCGGAAAAGAAGAAGGAAACAAGGCTATGCTATGGATCTGAGTAGGTCCTAAAAACAAGTTCAAAAAAGAAAATACCGATGAAAAATCCGTTTTGGGATGGGGAGATCTCGTAACACTTCTTGTGTTTCCTTCCACCCAGTAAGAAAAATTTGGGTGAAAATCAACGGGCCTGTTGGCTACTGTCGAATGGAGTTAATATAATAGCTCTTTGTACTTGGAGCGATGAAAGCTTGGCGTATTAACTGGCTGCCCGCCTTGGACCCCTCGTTGATAGGCCTGAGCAGCTTCTGCTTATCATTGCCCTTTTAACTGGCATAGAAGATTTGACCCGGCAAAATGGTTTTTGTCCTTCCTTTTCAAGACTCAAGAAAAAATATCGGGTTTCGATTGCTCCATTTCCTGCGATCGGTCTCCATCTAGTCGATAATCCCAACCACGGAAAAGACCGATACAGAGGCGAGATGAACCTTTACCGCCACCACTCCAATCTCAATTGGTTTTACGTGGTGAGCGTTTCTGCCTTTTGATGGCTTGGAAAGTATGTACTTCTAGCCCCATGATTTACTGCCTACCTGTTTGATGAAGGCCTGTAGGACCGTATCGACTTTAAAGATCTCTTTTTTTCCCTTTTAAGGAAAAAGAAGATGGGATGCGAGGGGTGGTGAATCAAGGCAAGAGGTAGGTCAATAGGACCCATCTCTCTTATTTTTATATTTGGGCCTGGAAAGGACACGATGACAGCAGCAACTCCAACCATCCCCAGCATCTTCCAACAGTGCTTTCTCACCTTTAGTTTTCTTTGAGTGATGCTGAATAACATCAGCAAAGATCCATAAAACTGATGTATCGAGTGATGTCATATGTTTTTATTTCCCATTGCTTAAAGCATCCGCAATGATAATTTTATCAACCCGATTTTAGTACGCCCAGCGTCACATGTCATCCGAGCAGTGGGCTTCGATTCGATGGTCAAAAAGTCGGGATTCGCGAAGAATCTTGAGTGCCTGAGAAAGGAAGAACACCCCTCCAATCCTCTCGCGGCAACGGATCGTAGCATGTACCATCCACATTCAGTTGCATCAGTCGTGTCGATCATCATACGAAAAGGTCATACGCCTTCTGCATCCCCTATACACATTGGCTTGTTCTAAAGGGGTGTGGTTGGGTTTGAAGAGAGCAGGAATGGAAATGGGTCGCTCAAGATGCCCCCACCGGGGAGTACCTTGATGGCAGTGTTTTCCAGGTTCGACTGTCATACAAAGCTAAAAAGAATCCACCACATCCAATGCTTTGGACACAACCCCTTTGTTTGATTCCCTCTATTATAAGTACACTTTTTTTTCCTGAGGAGGTGAGGTCATACGAAGCTGCTGCTTTGGCTTCATCGTGGAGCTCCCACTTTCTTTTCTTTGGGCAAATTTTTTCTAAATGTCTTCATAAATACAATCCACCCAATTAAGGAAAAGAAACTTCAGAAGTCCATTGTTTAAGCTTCTTCCGATGCTGTTCGAGCTAGCACCTCCCCCGGATCGCGCGCCAGTGCCTACAGCGAAGGAAAAAGCTGTGCATGCAGCCAAAGACATATTCCAAAGTCAGCCTTACATCACTTGGAGAAGAAGGAAAGAGGAGGAGCTGGTGAGTCATTCATCAAGGCATCATTCTCTTGTTATATATTTTATGTTTAGGGCCTTTTCCTTTTCCTGTCTTTTAATATTCCCCCGCAACAGGGATGATGCCAAAACATATTAATGACATATCAATGACATATAGTTTTGGGGGTGGGGGTTGCTTGTGACTTGCGGGCACTAGAGACAGATTAATTGAGCTTGGTCCTAGTCCGTGTTTCAACGTTCGCTTCCTGTTGCTGACAATCGCTTTCAGGGAAGTTTCCAGGAAATTTCGAATAGGCGGGACCAATTTGTTTACGAAGAATCTTCCGGGTGTGGCTTACTGTGCGCTATCAGTCAGGCTGGATAATACCAGGCGTATGATTTGAGGTTGATATTTGAACGAAATAAGAAAGCGGAAGTGACACGTGACCCAAATGGGTTTACGTCCCTAACTTCGCTTGTGGCCGGCCAGTCATCACCTGATCGATGACTACGCAAAGTCCTTTGCTAGCTGCTGGTCAGAGACCGTGCCTCTGTGGCCGCACGTCACTTGTGAGTTCCGAAGCCAAGAATCCAAGTGAGAGTTCAGCCAAAGTTCATTATGAACGTGTACATGAAGTCCATGTGTATCCAAGGACAAAGTTTCCATCGGCAACGATAGACTAGCCCAAACAAATCTATGTTTGCTCAGGGGGAAATTGAACAAAGATTGGGCAAACGAAAATCATAAAGATCGTTTAGGCACGCTTGACCAAAAACAAAGCAGCATATAAAATGCCTCCTTCTATTACCGTCACTCCTCTGAGTTCAAGCCGCTTAAAACATATGCATGAATGATTCAGTAACCTAAGTCATTTTTTTATCAAGAAGCACCTTCCGAAGCTTACCAACCTGGAAAATCGAATTCGGCACTTAGGCAAAGGAATAGATTCAATGAGACATTTATCAGCAGAGGGAAATTGGTCCCAATATCATGGAGTATCTTCCTCACTGTGATGACTGGTAAGGTTTCAACTAAGCTGTCGACATAGAACAAGTCATCAAGCATCGAAATTGAGAATGTTCAAGCACATGCACGGTACTCAAACTCGAAACAAGATTTCCAGCAAAACGGATACCTCGACCTCTTTATTTGGCAACGAAATATCGAGACTTAATTTGCCATAGCCTCAAAAACTCAATGGCAACTGTAGTGTAGCTTTGGACATGTCAACTATGTGAACCTCACAAGTGGTGTGAAGCGAGCCGTTTTCTTTTCCCGTAATGGATTGCCTCTTGTTTACTTCTATGGTTTCGTGAAAAGAAAAGGAAAGAATGGATGCTGTCAAAGTAATTCCGCTATAATCTGCTACTATTCAAAAACTTCTTGACCTCATCATACAAAACCAAAATTGCAGCTGAGCCCATGCTTCTGAACACATTCGAAGCCGCGCCACGGTAAAAAGAAGCTACTCCCTCCATCCTATAGATCTTTCTCCAGCAATCAAATGTGCTACTGTACATTGGGTTCTCCAATCCAGATTGCATCATCATCCTCCTCCGAACTGTGTCAAGAGGATAAGACACCAAACCCGCTGAGGTTGTGACTGCCTGAGCCACCAACCATCGCTTCCACAGTGCCAATTCATACTTGGATTCCTCAGACAATACTTCCTTCATCGTATCAAATCCACCAAAATATAAGCCCCGGTGGACCACCATTCCCTGAAGAGATGCAGGAAGTCCTCTATAAATCCCTCGGATGCCATCCTTCTTGTGTATGGTGACCAGGAAATGATAAATCCCTTGAAACTGACGAACCTCTGTTCTCCCCAGATCAGCAGCTAGACGGGTGTGAGCAATATCCAGTGGGTATATCAAGATCAAAGTTGTACAACCAGCGGCAGCCCCAGCAATGAAGTTGGCTGGTGCACCTGAAATGAAGTGACCATCCAGAGAATTACCGCTCCTTAACATGTTTCTGTACAAATCCTGCAAAATAAACGAGAACCATAAGTTGGCAATCACATAAGCAGTCCAAGAGAGTGCATAGGTTATCCATGGTATCTCTGCATCACTTGAATATCTTCTGTTACGAGCTAATTGGAGGCAAAGGAACACAAGTTCCAGGGACCAGTGCAAATAATGTTTATGCAATATACCATGTTACATAATTAAAATCAACACATAAACCTTTAAGTCAATTATGGAACATATGCTGCTCTGTGAAAAATGCACTCAATCAATTTGATAGTCTTGGACTTTTTCATTCTTTTCTATTTCATTACTCTTTCAAAGAATTCGACAATACTAGAGTAACATCCTTCTTAACAGCATGCTTTAGACCTGCCAAAACTTGAAGAAACAGGACAACTGAAGGAAGACCAGAAAATAATTAGATTATGCTGATCATGCTTCTGAGACTTCAGCTCTTCCCATTATTCACATTCAACACTCTATGCAAGCTACCAATGCCTATCTTGTAATCCTGGATCAAGGAACTTATTAGTTAAGCCAAATAACAAAAGATTGTGTAGACTGTCAAACACAAAGCATGACAATCTCAAACATTTTGCACGCCCAGAGGTCTTTTCAAGTAGAATGGAATAATGCACAGGACACCTAAGATATTTAGTTGGAAGGAACCAAATGTTTCTTGACATATTATCCTATGTTGTAAAACTTTATCCGGTTTCATCAAATATATGTCACTTTTCCATTTAAAAGCTCTGATTGTAGCAGGCAATAAGTTTTTGTGGCCCAAGCTACCATCACATCTCACTAGACAATCCCGAAGTACTTGTCAGAAACCGAATGTCCCTTCGACATATAATTGTTAGCATGCCCCAGTTCCTCTTCTTGGTGCATTAGCCACTAGCCACGATTTCTTCGTACTAAGTTTTTTAAACATAATTCAGATTACAATTCATCAAAAGTACTTGAAACAGCATAGTGCTTTAACATTGCAAAACGAAGGTGCACTGCATAACCACAGCAATATTTCTCACGACCACACAACACACATCATGAAACTACACACTATACAATAGTTTCTAAAGAACCATTCCATTAATGCAAGTTGCTATTGCACCAAGAAATGATTCTGCCACAAATGCATTCATTGCTTCTCCGTCACACACAAATTTCCCCGGCAAGTCCATCGCCTAATCACACCAGCTACATCAGTGGAGCATTTCATCAACCACGTCACACGCATACTTGAGTACAATCTCCATACTTAACCTCTCCACCAACCATCTCTGTAACAGATTCCACGCGCACACAAACGCAAGCCAACAATCCCAACTATACTTCCTTTAGTAAAATCACATTTGCGCCGAACCAATCCCAAACGAAAAAAAGAGAAAATGGCGACTTTTAACATTAACCTCTCCAACAAGAACCACCGGCCCACCATCAAGATTACTCAAAAGACACTAAACCCACAATGCCAAACGTACTTTGAGAGAGAAATTGAGCGCCACCGAGGGGTAATAGCGAATCACGCTACTCCCATTGCCTCTCCAGAGAGAGAGGACGCCTTCCTCCCGGACCGTGCGGAAGATGCAGTCGAACATCCCCCGGAACTTCCGCCGCCCGCCCCCCACGATCGCCGGGTTGCTCTCCTGGGTCTGCAGCAGCACCTTCGCCCTCTCGATCGGGGCCACGATGGTGTGCACCACGCCCCCCATCAGCGCGCCCGCCGCCAGATCGCTCCGGAAGTCGGTCAACAGCTGGTGGTTCGGCAGCGGCGGCGGCGACCTTTTCACCGTCCTCGACCTCGCCTCGTCCAATTCGTTCACGCCTTCCCTCATTTCCCCCAAAGCAATCTTCCCCCTTCGCGCCCTATTCCCGCAACGGCCCCGCCATCATCATCCTCCACTCCCCTCCGCGCCTCCCGGCCGAACCAAAGAATCCGATTCTCCCGTTCAAGAAAGACGGAAGATGCCCCCCCTTTCCCCTTCGCCTCTCCCCTCCTTTGACCTCTACCCTTTTCGCAGGAGCCGCAGAGGAATCTCGATCGCTTTGCAAAATCCTTTCTTGGCGCAGGGAAGCGTGCGGCTTTCCTCTTCGCGAGCTCTTGGAAATGGCGGTTTCGGAGAGAACGGAAATCGAAACAGACTTTTCGGAGACTGGAATTTTAGGGGAGAGTAATTTTATAGGTGCGCGGGGGAGGCTTGTCTCGGGTCACCGCGGGGTGTATGGGATGAGCACGGCCCCGCCGGGCCTCGCCTGTTCGCGTCACGCCACGTGTGCATCCATGTCCCGGCCGGGGGAGTTGTATTTGAGCTTTTGAAAAGCGTGACGGAATTATTTTTCTTCCGTCGAATTGCTCGAGCCACGAAATCTTTTTGCAATCGAGTCCCTCGATGTTCAAGAACAATCAATTTTAGGGCGATGGGAATGTGGGGGCGGAGGGACTTAATTGAAAAAACCTCTTTTTACAATCGAAAGCTCGATTATGCAAGTTATGAAGTTTAGGGAGTGCTTTCAAATATCTACGTGATTCATTTCATGAACTTTATATATAATTATTTGAATTTCGTATTCTGACCGGAAAATGATCGAGTTCTACCTAAGGAAGGCTAAAAACTTTCATCGAGGGCGATGGCCAACAGTGACATCGTTTGTGCACTCGTTCACAGATGTTGACTCGATGAAAGGTTTGGTGATGTGGCGAGGCAAATTATGAAAAGAAAGGAGAGAGATGGAGAAAGGAAGCAAATAAAAAGAGTTGGGATTTTCGTGGCTATTTTGAATGATGGAAATAGCGATCCTATAATTGAAGTCGTGATATTACTGACGTCACGCACGAATTTTTTAAATAATATTTGGGATGCGAAGAGGGGATCCTTGAATATGAATTACACAAAGCGAGATTGGAATAAAATCGAGGGCTATATTTAGTATTTTCTCCTTAGTTTATGAAAAGTCAAGCAAGCATTTCCAGTGGTACGAACAGAACGTCAAAGAGTGAAACTAAAATTAGGTCAAGTCAAGGCTTATGCAAAGGAAATAAAAAAGTGTGAAATCCCACGTCCCTACAGCAAAAATCAAATAAGCTACCGCAGGCTCCGAATAGTCGCCGCCATGTGGTATTCCATTTGTGTACTCTTCTTTAGAGAATTAATTCGCGTGGGACGGATGGCGCCGTCGCAAGCATCGGCCAATCAAAATTTTTTTAAAAATAAAGTCAATTATCGACGGCTACCGATATAAAAAAAAGAGAAGAAGAAAAAATAAATAAATCTCCCAGGCTTCTGGCGCCTTCGACGAAACTCAAGGCCTCCCGCAGCAAATATATACAATGCTGTCCCTCCACAAGATGCGCAGTTTCAATGGACGAAAGAGGAGCTCCATTTGGAATGGAATATGTTCCTTCCTGGTCTTTCTAATCGGAGAAAAGCCACTCGGAAAAATCTTTGGCTAGCTTCGACAGATCCCATCGAGAATAATGTCCGAATACGACCTGCTTATTGAAAAGCCGGCTTAAATATTTTACTAGTTGTGGAATAATTTTTATAAAGCTAATCTCGACGCGGTTTGGGGCGGCTTGGCTTCTCTTGGAAGCCTAGTAAATCAGGGCAGATATCATGGCTGACTTGCTTGCACCAAACTAGATATAAATAAAGCCGTGTCATTGTCAATCAGAACTTTCTTGGCACAATGTCAATTGTCAAGAGGCTGGATTAGTAAACCCTAATCGATTTAAAGAAGAAGAAACCATTGCCATTCAAGCAACTCGCGATGGAGACGCTTTGATGAGGTCGTTTTGCATGCTACCAGTGTGCGTGAGCATAGATCATCCGAGCCCTCGAAAAGGGTGAGCTCAATCTAGGGCCCGCATGATCCAATTATTCCTGGGTTCATGTGCACTAGCAGTGTACAAGGATTCCAAACTGTTTTTTCTAAATATTTTGCCCATCAGTCAGATAATTGAAATTATGATTGCGGAGTGCAAAAACAAGATTTTTTTTTGGCTATTTTCCTCTTTAGGTTGATGATAAAAATAGGATAATCTTAATAACCACGTTTAAGAGTTTTGGCCTTGTTCTGTCGATCGAAACTTCGAACTTGTTCCTCATTTAAAAATGGGTCAGCCGGGAGTTTTGCTCCTGTTTGCCCACAAACGCAATCGAGATCGAACTGGCCTACAAGAAGCAAAATTTAATTTTGAATTCGAAATTCTATCGAATTTGATTGGCAACAAGCGGCGCGTATGCATCGGTCGAATAAAGTACTTTCTTCCGTGGCCACGGTCTTGGCGGCCCAATAGGCTTGAGAGATGTCCATGTTGTTCCACTCGGGCAATGTGGTTCTTGCTTCAGGGCTTGGCCCGAACCGGAATTTAAGCCTGAACGTCATAACATGGTTGGGCAATCTTTCATCGGCCCAGAGGGTTTTGGTCCCGCACCGGCCCTTAATGTTGGGCCTAGCAATTCCACAAGGTTACCCTCCAAGCCCGCTTAAAAGTGCCGACTAATCGAGTCTACTCTGGCCCGGCCCATTGATCGACATCACGACCGTCGAGTTCGTTGGGACCTAGGCAATTAGGACTTATAGATTTGCTTGTAAAACCGGACATTTCGTAGTGCATGTGTGAAAACTGCCTAGAGAGATCGTCTGTATTAGTCGCTTCCTACCTAACGATTTTCGTTCGTTGTTCATTAAGGAAATGAAGACGCTTGCTTGGTGATTGATGAGAAGGCGGATCTAGAAATTTCAAAGCCTCTAGTTAATTTCTCTCGGTTGCAGCTACTTGAGTGGTCCTATGCTGTATGGAATAGACACCATTCTCTCATAAATCGACTACTAATTAATCCGACCTGTCAGAAGAAATAGGAAAAAGAAGACTAATTAGGAGTATAATGTGCAATCAAGGACAGGTGTGTGGGCTATCTTTGCCCTAGTTCATCATTCCCTATGTGAAAATGCAAACTCAAAAAAGAATTCTTTCCATCGATTTCTTATTTGTATACACTAATTAGTATTATATTCACAAAGCTACATTATGTTGGGACAGGTTCCTAGTTATTGGATTTAGAATCTACCCTGTAGATCTTGGAGCCAGATCAAGTAGGTCATGTTCTAAGGTCTACCCTTGAACCAACCAATTCCTTTTTTCTTTTGTTCATTTCTTTTTATTCCTCGAGAGTGTTGTCCGAAACTTTGAATCTTCAATTACACAATGCAAATGCCCGCTAATTTTTTTTATTATATATTTTCGTGAATTGAAGAAATGGTTCTCGAGCATCTTTAATCTTCTTGTATAGTTGAGCAGTCAATCTATGGGAGGCTCGTGAGCTTCGAATGGTTGATTCATGTCGAGGAAATGTAGAGAAGTGGGTTAAGCAAAGCACTGAGCGAGAGAGAGAGGAACTAGAGGTAGGGACAGGAACAAGAAGAATGCGAAGAGAGAATTAGGGTTTCTTGGTCTAGTTATTTAGTTCAGTTTGGTTCCTCACCCATAATCGAGAATCAGACCGCTAATAATCGATTCCAAATTGGACCCGAGAACTCGATCAATCCAATTCTAGGGTCTACCCTAGATCGGTTCTCACCCCAAATATTTCTCTCTAATGATTTGGAAGCAAATCTTCTGGATTTATTGAAACCGTTAGATCACATAGATCTCATGTGGGACTCATGTAATCAAGCGGTTCCGATAAATAGATGCACGTATACCTAGTTCATGTGAGTAGCCGAATAATAAAATGATTGAAGAGATAAAAGAAAACATGAGCTGGAGCCCCATAATGGATGAGGGAGACACCCTAATAAACATGAAAAAAGTTGTAAAAAGCTGAAAATGACAAATGAATGCCAATCGAACCACCCCTTTTGCTGTCTTACACTGAATAATATAACATAGGCTGTGGAGACAACCCTAAAAATCTAAACAGAACACTCAAGACAAAAATCGTGGACAGCGTAGATTCAGATTTCAGAACTCGTGGTGTTACTTATACTTCAACGTTAAATTTTGTTACTTGGCAGTATCGGAAGTACATGCGAGAATGGAACTTTACATAACGCTTCCGAAAGCGAACGCAAGAATTTAGTGAAGTCGAGGATTTCTGACTTTAATACCGCGTTATAGTCATTCGTGCGCACCCGTTTATTTTACAAAAATGGACGGCCGCGATCGTCTCGTGTTCAATGGTCCAAAGTCTTTCTTGGAACAAGAGATTTTAGAGATGAAACACAAATGGAGTCGGTGACATGATTCCGACCGTGGCACGATTTTCTCTTCCTAGAATTTAATCAGTCGTTGTCTTTGCACATCATGGGCGGCTTGACCCTTTGTAATTTCCGAACACAGGGCCCTCCTCACACACAGCTCAGCATTGTGAAAAAATTCTCCACGCGCATCAATAGTGACGAAAAAAATTCACTACGCGTATCAATAGTGTTTTTGTTGAATTGAGCTACTTATATCATTTTAATTAATGTGAACAGAAGAAAATATTACACTGTCATCATAATGATTGGCCAATGCAAATGATTAAAATCGAAGTAGAACATCCCCAACCTCAACTCATCCTTGTTATGTGGGTAGTGAAGTCTAGGAAATCAAATCCCATTGTCATAGGATCCATAATTCGAGAGTGGATTCTTGTTGTATCCATTGCCATGAAAACGCGTACATTCTTAATATGATCTACAAGCCACTCGATTTCCCATTTTCAGCTGGAAGACTTTCGTAACAACGCGGTTCGATAAAAGCGGAATGTGATTGCCGAGATGAGAGGGGCAAGATAAGGATCGGCGAAGAGGGTATGAATGAACCCAATTATGCACCAAATAAGAGAAGCGCGTTCCTAAATTATATATACAAAATTGAAATTAACTTACAAGAGGCGTTTGAAGTTTATCATTGAGCAAATGTGTGTACTATCAGAATTGGTGATCTAATGTAAAAAAACATTTAATTACATGTCGAAGAATAAAACCGTGAGACTCGGTATAAGATGGGTTAATGCAAACGATGCATCGAGTAAGTTAATTTAGGGGTGTCATAACTTTGCCGTATACTCATCATTCTCTAGGGTTTCACACGCTTTTTAATTATATAACATGGGTATGAATCCAAATACATATCGGGCAATTAAATTTAATAAGGCTCCTTTTGGTTTATTTTTTAAACTCAAGTACAGCTACACCATTTAAATCCACACCACACAATACTTTTGATTAGATGTTTCGTGTTTGTTTATCAGCATGTCACTTTCTCACAAATAGAATAAGAAAATTAGAGTTGATGGTAGGCAGCGGACTGGGTCTCATATCTTTATCAGTTTAAGAATTCCAAAATAAACTAAACTGACTTATTCAGCATTACTTGTTATTTTAGTTAGCCTGATCGTTGCTTTAATTATTGGATACATGAATCTGTTAATTAACTTGGACAAATCTTTTCATCAAGCGCCCCAAAATGAGCACATATAAAGGAGTGCTATTCCGTCCATGAAGAGCATGTTTGCTGGAATTATGATCACTTTTAACCAATCATGTTACCATGAGTGGACATGTGTATAGGTAAAAAGAGATTATGCTTTTCGAAACTTTGATCACCACCATCGGGTTAAAAGTTCATAATCAACTTCTTATCATCTCTCTCTCTCTCTACAAGAGTGTAAAATGTTTGGCTCATCTTTCCACTTGGTTTTGCTTTATGTCTACTTTACATGGCCATAGGAGGGAAAAAGGTGGCGTGGAAAAACCAATGCTTGTAAAAGCAAGAAAATATATGTTAAAGTGACCGACAATTATTAAAGAGTGAAATCTCCCTCTCCTCTCTCCCTCTCTCTCTCTCTCTCTCATATGAGACTGTGAGTGAATGAGAACAAAGGAAAAGACAGAAAGTGCAACCTCAGAAAACAAACAACACAAGCCTAGCTGTTTGGCCTGGGTTCACAGTATATTGAATTTTGGTGTTAGAGAGAAAATTAAAAGCCTTTCCTCTTAATGTCACTGCCTTATCCTCCCTCCCTTCCTCTCTCTCTCCCACCCTCCCTCCTTCTCTCTCTCTCTCTCCCCACCCTCCCTCCTTCTCTCTCTCTCTCTCTCTCTCTCTCATTGCAAAGCTCTCCAGAGACTTGAGCAAATGTTTCTACATTTCTCTCTCTCATTAGTACTACCTTGTGTGGCTTTCTGTTGAACTTTTTTTGGGTGTGCTTATCAGCAACAAAGCTGCAAGTACATGAGAGGGAGGTGGTGGTTGTTCAAACACATATTGAAGACTGGTGGCTGAGAGGTTTGGTGCACAATTTTACTCATAGTAAAAGTTCACTTCTTCTCCCCTTCAGATTTATTTAAGAACTCGGAATAGGGAAGAGAGCAAAAGGAATGATTCTGAAAGAGAATTGAAGGGAAAAAAAGGGTTGGTAGTACTAATGGAAGCCATCTGTGCATTCAATGAAGCTCGTAAGAAGCTCATAGGGAAACTATCCCCTTTCCTTTCTCGGTTATCTTTCTTTTCAACTTTCTTGGCCTTTCCAAATTAGGGTTTCTGTTGCGGGGCTCAGATGTCTGCACACACACACCCACACCCACACCCACGTGATTCCTTGTGTGTAGTTCATCAGTCATCTTTTGAAGCAGTTCTTTGTTGTGTAATGCGAAATTAGAAGCGGCAATGGAAATGAAAGGCCTGTTGGCGGTGAATGACAACAGTATGTCTAATTTGACCTCCAGTGCGTCCGGTGAGATCTGTGCTTCTTCAGGTTCCGGAAGTGAAATTTATGGCAACAACAACAACTTGTATTCTCATCACTCCTTTGCTTCTGCAAATCATCAACCATCTCCTCCTCCAAAGAAGAAGAGAAACCTCCCAGGCAATCCAGGTCTCTTGATTCACTATTTGCTTTTCTAATTTTGGTGGGGTGTCCAAGATGCCTGGTTAATCCGCATTAATGCGTGCAAATCTCTTGGTTCATGTGTGTGGAGGAAAGATCCATCAGTAAAATGGCGAGCTTGCCTCTAGTATTATTTTGAGTAGAAGATGCCGTGATTCGAACATGATGTTTTGGGATGGCTTCCTTTTTATTAGACTTTCTAAAAGTTGTGGCTTATTGATGTTACACCGTTTCAATCAGACCCAGATGCGGAAGTGATAGCCTTGTCGCCGAAGACGCTCATGGCGACCAACCGATTCATATGCGAGATCTGCAACAAAGGGTTTCAAAGGGACCAGAACCTCCAGCTCCACAGGAGAGGGCACAACCTGCCTTGGAAGCTGAAGCAAAGACCAAAGGATGAACCGATAAGGAAGAAGGTGTACGTTTGCCCCGAGCCGACATGCGTGCACCATGACGCGTCGAGAGCGCTCGGTGATCTCACCGGCATCAAGAAGCACTTCTCCCGAAAGCATGGCGAGAAGAAGTGGAAGTGCGAGAAGTGCTCAAAGCGCTACGCGGTTCAGTCAGACTGGAAGGCTCACTCAAAGGTTTGCGGCACGAGAGAGTACAAATGCGACTGTGGAACCCTCTTCTCCAGGTAAAGAAAATGCATATACACACTTTGAATAATCTTGAATTGTCCAGAATCAGCCACCATGCTTTTTTTTATCCAACCAAGTTATGATCTTGAATAATCTTGAATTGCTCTTTAAACTCTTAGCCTCAACGAGCTTACCGTACAACTTATGATCTCATGTATAAAAGACGGCAATTAGTGACTACAAGTGTTCCATATTCCTCAGAGAGAGAGAGAGAGAGAGAAGAGAATGGCTAGTGGCTGCTGCGTGGGGGATGGGGTAGGAATTTTCAAATGGTTATGACAATAATGCCTTTTGTCCTAGACCCAGGGATGAAAAATGAAAATACAAAAAGCTAGTATGAGTGGACGCAGAGAGAGAGAGAGAGAGAGAGAGAGAGAGAGAGAGAGAGAGAGAGAGGGTACTGCCTATACTAAAAATACTTTTAAAGCTATTCACATTCGCAACAAAATTGTGGGCTTGATCTCTTTTTGTTTGCTTCTGCTCGGTTTATAATTTTCATCCTCACTCTACTCGGAGAGATGCTTGCGCGAATAGATTAGAAGACACGAGCCCAGTGGATGGATGACGGCTGCTGGGTCAAATGGATCTTACACGAGGCACCCACGATTCAACAGCTTAGATTCGCTGGCTGTTCGAGACTTTTTCCTTGATGACAATAGTAATGACAATATTCAATTTTTTTTCTTTTGGCAGGAGGGACAGCTTCATCACACATAGGGCCTTCTGCGATACCTTAGCAGAAGAGTGCGCAAAAACCGCTCCTCCGAACCAGCCCAACTTCTTGATCCCCTCCTCTTCCCAACCTCCCACCACTTCCCTCGTCACTTCCCGCATCAATCTCCAAAACATCAGCTCCCTCTCCATCAAGAGAGAGCAAGAACAGCAGCAACATCAGCAGCAGGTTCACATCTTCAACCCCAGGCAACAGACCATTGGCCCCTCGTGGACACCATTGCCTTATATCTCCCGCGGTACCTTGTCGTCCCCATCGTCTTTTTTAGACCCATCGGCGCAGGTTCTCCAAAACCCTAGCTCCGATAATCCTTCCGCTGGCATTAGCATTAATCTTCCTCACGCAGAGCACACTGGGACTGGGTTTTCTTCGCCGTCTTCCTCACCTCACATGTCAGCAACTGCACTGTTGCAAAAAGCAGCACAGATGGGGGTGACCATGAACAACCAGCCCAGCTCATCGCTTGGAGTCAACTGCAGTGCCCCACAAGCACACCACAGTCGCATGCATGATAATAATCTCGTGAACCTGGGGTCACGTGACCGTCACCATCATCGTCCTCAAGATCATCAGATGGGAACAGGTCGGTTTGCTGATCAGAGCTTGTCATCTTTCGGGAATAAAGCTGTCGCCGCTCCTGCGGGCGTTTTAGGAGGAGCTGGTGAGCCAGGTCCTCCTCTCTCTCTTCTTCAACAAGACATGAATGTGATGATGATGATGAACCCGCTGTCGTCTTTGGACGGGGCTGATGACGATCTGAACGAGATGATCTTGAACAACAATTACGGCGATGATATTTCGGAGAGACCTTCATCGGGACATGGGGGAGATGATTTTAAGGGAGCGGCGACCTTGGAATCAGCAAAAAGGTATCGCCTCGAGGGCGACAAAGATAGCATGGCGACCAGGGATTTCTTGGGTCTCAAAGCATTCTCGCCCAAGGATTTTCTCAATCACAAAGTTGCTGGGTTTGACCCGATGGTTTAGCGTGGCAGGACAGAGAATGATGGGCTTCCTCAGAGTAAAAGCAAGAAACAAGGCACATTGACACCCGGCTTAAAGCTTTTCTTTTACAATGTTCAGTCAACTTCAACCAGCAGCTTTCGGCCTGCTTAGAGAGAGAAAGTGAGAGGGAGAGTGAGGACATGTTGATGGCAACTTTACAAAGATGTCAAGGAGAGCATCCTCTCCACTGTCCACTCGTGGAGTTCGTTGGCATGATTTCGCAGAGGGAATCTAGAGAAAGAAGAACTTCAAGCTGAGGTTTTCGCTTACATTCTTCTCAATGAATATGTGGATGGAGAGAAAATCACAGTAAGGAATATACGCAAGATCTTGGTTTTCTCTTCCTTCTTGTTTTTGTTATGGGACTCAACTTAAGTTCCCTTTGTTTCGCAAAATTTCAATTTACTGAATTTTTGGAAATAACATATAAGGTGTGAATTTTGTGTATAGGTTTGTTCTCTCTCTCTCTCTCTTTTTTGTGGAGGATATCGAATTACACCACATCATTATATCAATGCACGGAATACGTCTAGAACAAGAAATTGAGAATATTCCACAAGGAAAAGAGAGTAAGCAATTGCCTTAAAAAAACGAGAACCCCACATATTCATGAGAGCTAGTCCTCCACGCGTGCATGTACATTTGATTATGTGTAGGTTGATCTGGATTGTGCATAGGCATCAATGTAAATACGAGTGAAGAGGAGAATCCATATTTATACAAATCCCTCTAATTACGATGGTAGATCTTCCCTCCATATAATGGTGGAGATTTCATCTCCCTATTTACCACGTGCACCTAATCAAATACAACAATACTCTCGAATACAACGACATATTTCCAGCAATCCTGGAGTGCCCATGAAATCCTAAATCTCTAAAACTTCGAGACCTAGCTCGGTCCTCTTGGGTCCGCCGCCTCCTCGGCGAAAACATCCGGTCCCTGCCATGCCGCATTCTCTACCAAAAAAAATCTGCAACTTGTCCTCCCTTTGGGCTTCGGTGCTCCATGATGGGCCTAAACTTAAGGCCTCACAGGCCCTAAAGGCGAGGACTCGAGGGCCGGGCCGCGCGCGATTCAGCCCGGCCCAATTTTCCGGCCGCCTCCGACGCGAGCCCCGGATGGAGGGAGCGAAAAAAAAATCAGGCATCCGACCCGCCGGGAGGGAGGGCAAATCCGACATTTCCAGAAGGCGGTAGGGCCTACAGGTGGATAGAGGGCGATAATGAGGTGCGCACAGCTCCACCTCGCGCACGTTAGAATCGGTCCGCCAAGCCGCACGATCCTTTTTCTCTCTCTCTTCCCCGTCTTCCTTCCGCCGAAGCGGAAACTGAAGATATTAATAACAAATTTCCGGCGTCGGCCATTTTCGACTCCCCACCAATCCAACGCATCCCCTCCGTCTCTCTCCGACTCCAACTTCCTCTCTCTCTCTCTCTCTCGCAATCTCTCGCGCGAACGCGTCGTTGCCGAGCCGAGCCGAGCCGAGCGCAGCGCCCGCGGCAATCGGCTCAGAAGCAGCTCCCGGAGGGGGGAAGGAGCGAGGAGGGATCGACGCGGGGGGGACCGGCCGTTTTCTCGCTAGGGGCCGATGGCTTGGAGGCGCCTGCTCACCGAGGTCGGCCGAATCAATCAATCCGATGCTTTCTTCTGTCATTTGCGTCTGCGGTTTATCTTTTTCGTGCTGGGTGGCGTTGGGTTAGGGTTACTCGACTCGGGTCGGGTGTTTGATGGAAACTTGCGGAGGAAGCATGCGGTCTCGGTGGGCTGATTTGAGCCCATTAGCTTTAATTCGAAATTGCGTAGCGATGGGCGCGCGGTGCGGTGATTCGTGGGATCATGTCCGGTGGCTTGCGATGGAATGAAAGATTGGATTTTTTTTTTTTAATTATATTCGACGGTGGGTTGAGTGGAGGGCGTTGCTCAGTAGATTAGATTGTGGTCGCTAGTGTGAGGATTGACTAAAGGTGATGAATTGAGCGAGAGGTGATGGTGCGTGGCTGCAGTGATGATAATATAGGGTGCAATTCCTTTGTGCAGTAGCACGGCACGTGATTTTCGTGGTATATTTGCTCCTCACCGGAACCTTCTTCTTTATTACCTGGGATTTTACCCGTTTCTTGAGTTGGCAAACAGGAAGTTCAGCTTCATCTAGAATGAGAAAAGGCCTGTTGGCTAACTGTGGTGCATTCAAGTTTATTCCTTTCTAAATCTTCATAACATGCAGTGATTGTGACTTGAGCTTATTTCTGAACATGGTCTAGTTGGTGACCTGTTCCATGAATCTTGAGGATGATAATTGTGAGTCCAGCTAGGTTTTCTGTGGTGCTTATCCCTGACTGGGGGCTGGGGGGAGGGGATTCTGGTTTGGGGTGGGAGTGGGTTTTGCGTGCCGTAGGGTGTGGAGAGTGCATTTTTTATCTCCTTTTGCACATACATTTCCATGCATCCCCCTTTCCTATGTCATTGGCTAGTGGCTGAATAATGTAAATTTGAGTAATTCCCTATGCGAAGTCCTTTTTATTGCATCTTTCTGTTTGTTGAGCCATTTTCTCCTGATCAGACAATGATATGGAGTATGGAAGCATTTATTTGTTTGTCTATGTTTGTCTATAGCTAATTCTATCAGAAGAGTGTAACTGCATTATTTTACATTTTCCGTTCAAGTATATTGATCATAGTAATCAAATGCTAACACTTTAGCTTAATTGTAATCAAATGTTAACACTAATGAAAGTGACTCTGGAGTGCCATGGTTAATTTTGAGAGATACAAAGGAGCAAGGGACGATGTGAACCTGTGTGTTGTGAATACGAGCTTGGGGGACTTCTTCCAATCAAGTTATATATGAGATTTGTTTTCACTAAGCCAGCAGGTTTTAGAGTGCCTAGTTTTGGTAATTTGTTACTTTGTTACTGCATGTGATGACTGCTGGTGACATTTTGCTTTAACATAGCATAGCATGTGGGTCATGGCCATTATGGTCAACTGCTTGACTTTATCTTTTGTCTTCTAACAGGTTTTAAGGCATGAATCAGGGTTTGGGAAGCTTAAATATTCACTCGCTAGACCAAACCATTTTGTCACAGCTTCGAGAGTAGGTAGAGGTA
Source organism: Eucalyptus grandis (assembly GCF_016545825.1). Classification (NCBI taxonomy): domain Eukaryota; kingdom Viridiplantae; phylum Streptophyta; class Magnoliopsida; order Myrtales; family Myrtaceae; genus Eucalyptus; species Eucalyptus grandis. The sequence continues at coordinate 6,973,837 of NC_052614.1, read as the reverse complement.
TGCCTGTCGGATATTTATGAGTTCTTTTTGTTGTTATCATTTCCACGTAGTATTTTGATCCATCATCTTCATGCGAATGTTGATTTAATGGATTGTTGGATTTTGTAATTCCAAGTTTCTCATAAATTGCTTATAAGAGTTTGAATAGAAAAAAAAAGCAAATCAACATTGAGGGTATGCTACGACAACCATTCTACTGTCTGACAATACTAAAACAAACTCCTGCAAGCTTGAAGAAGTGCCAAGCATCTGTCAGACTTGTCAGGCCCATTCTTTGGAGAATGCCTTGGCGGTATCACTTACTACTAAGTGAAAAGTTGATGCAGTAACCACATTCATATTAATCACCAATGATGCTGTGTCAACATTGTTTGGTAATAAAAGAGGACATGGAAACTCTGACTGTGGCGGTAAATGTAAATCTAAAGTTGTTGAGTTGGTTTTCTTAATAAATTTTAAATACAGGGGTTATGTCTGTGGTACACTCAAATAGTATAAAAAAGGTACTTAAAAAGCACCTGCAGGCCAATCATTCTCCCCACCCATGGATTATTTTGTCAGGTTTCTGAAACTGTGATGATTGGCATGTAATATTCCTGTTGGTGCAGGAAATTTGCCTGCAGGAGCACAAGGGAGGTTTCAGTCAAGCTATGTTGGTCATCTAGCTCGGAGAGTGCGTGACGCAGATGAAGCAAGTGAGGTTGCCCATCTTAAAGAACTTTACCACAGGAATGATCCTGAAGCAGTTATTAGACTTTTCGAAAGTCAACCATCTTTGCACTCCAACCCCTCAGCACTTGCTGAATATGTTAAGGCATTGGTTAAAGTTGACAGGCTAAACGAGAGTGAGTTATTGAAGACTCTGCAGAGAGGTAAATGTTGGAGCTTTGTTACTTTATACATATAATTCTTGGATTATTGTTATCTTGCTAGATTTCTCTCTTATTCTATTTTGATATATTAGTCTTAATGTGTTATTCATCCTGCAATTTAGTTAACCTGGCAACATATCTGATCTTCACCTTTTGTTGTTTGTACCTTCTTTCTTGATCTTCTACTCTTGTAATCTCTTTGTGTGAAGTTAAGTTTTCAAGCTTTTTGATGAAATGCAGGTATTGGTACTTCTGCTAGGGAGGAAGAAGGTATTGGTGCATTTTCAGCTTTCAAGAATGTGGGGAAATCTACAAAAGATGGTATTCTTGGGACGGCAGGTGCTCCTATACACATGGTGGCTGCAGAAGGAGGGCATTTTAAAGAGCAGCTGTGGCGTACAATACGTACAATTGCGTTGGCCTTTCTCTTGATTTCTGGGGTTGGAGCTCTTATTGAGGATAGGGGTATAAGTAAAGGTATGTGAAGATCATGATATGATTTGCATTATCTACTCATGAAGGGGGGAGATAACATTTTATCATTTCTAGAGTTATCAAGGTGAATTGAAAGGTTCTTTCATTGTTTTAATTATTTTCTTAGCAGGACTTGGTCTTCATGAAGAAGTGCAACCAAGCATGGAATCCAGCACAAAGTTCAGCGATGTAAAGGGTGTTGATGAGGCAAAGGCTGAGTTAGAAGAAATTGTTCACTATCTTCGAGATCCAAAGGTTCTTTCTTCCCCCTCCCCCCCTCTCTCTCGCTAACTAGTAACCACCCACGGGATTGTGCTCTTATTTGAAGCGGAAATGGACATGTTGAGCCACTATTTTCAGTGAAAGAGAATCAGGAATTTTCAATACTCAATATGGGCTTCCTTCATTCACAAATTTATTCAACTTATCTAAATTTGGCAGAGCAATACGCAAATATAAGTCGGGAATTATCTACTGAGTCATGTTGTTCAATTTAAAAGACAAGCTATTGCTCTCATAATCTGGGTGGCTGATTTACTAACTTGATCAGTCTTGCTTTATTTAGTTTCTAATACATGTTGGTTGAATTATTTTCTCTCCACATCTGATTGATTTGTGGAGGAGAGGATATGTGTTTATGCTTTATGATGCTTACTTCATTTTGACTGGTTGAGAAGCATCGATGATTTTATTTTATTTTTTTAATTTAATTTAGACAATTCAGGATCTAATATTCACACTATAAGCTATTTCGGTAATGGTTGTCGGCTCATGTTGTCTTTTATTATCTATACAAGTTGCTGTGGATAACTTTCTCTTTTTATGTTTCCCTACCTTGTTAGGATGTGTTTGGTAATTATTCTGTTTTCGGGAACAATTTTTACTGCTTAGAAATGGTTTTTATTTTTATTTTTTAAATTCTATTCTTGGGAACAATTTCTAAGTTTTTTAAGGCGCTTGATAACTGTCCAAAATTTCTATTCCCGGTATAGAAATGCATTTGATATGGTTTTTAAATTTTTATTACTTTTATTATATTTTTATTATTTTTCTCTTTTTTACTTTTATCTTCTTCTTTCTCCTTCTCTGTGGCTGGTCAGTGGCCACTAGCTCATCGGAGCCTCGCCAGGCCGAGGCGAGGTTCGGCAAGCTCGCTTGGCCATCATGAGCCTTGACTTCGCCCTAGCTTGGTGAGGTTGGCCAGCGTCACCCACCTCACCCAGCCAAGGTGAGGCCAAGTCTCGCCATGCCCTCAGCGACGCTCCAACAAGGTCATCGGCTCTCGTCTAGCTTGTCACTAACCATGGCCAAGGCCAGCAACCGACCAAAAGAAAGAAGAAGAAAGGAAAAAGGAGAAAAGAAGAAAAATTAGACTTGATTCTAGGAATTGTTTTCGGGAATAAGAAGCAACTTTTTTTTTTTTACTTTTTGATTCTGTTCCAAATTTATTTCTAAAAAAAAAAAAAAGGATTTTTGTTACCGTGAACGAAAAATTTACCAAATGGATTTCTATTCTTTTTTTGTTCCGGGGAACAAAAGAATATAATCAGTTGTTTCTGGGAGTGTTATCAAGCAGGGCACAGTGCTCTGTCTACATCTAAGGTTTGTAGTTTGTTTGGCCCTTTTTCTCCAAATTTCAATTGGCTCACCTATGTATTCCGATGTAGTCCTTCACAACTTGTTTTGCTGTGCTAAAATACGTTTTGCTGCTTTTCTGTGACAGCGTTTCACACGTCTTGGTGGTAAGCTTCCAAAAGGTGTTTTACTTGTTGGACCACCTGGTACTGGTAAGACTATGCTAGCAAGAGCTATTGCTGGAGAAGCTGGAGTACCTTTTTTTTCCTGCAGTGGCAGTGAATTTGAAGAGATGTTTGTTGGTGTTGGAGCTCGGAGGGTGAGAGATCTTTTTTCCGCTGCAAAGAAACGGTCTCCTTGTATTATATTTATAGATGAGATAGATGCAATTGGAGGAAGCCGTAACCCGAAGGACCAGCAATACATGAAGATGACTTTGAATCAACTACTTGTTGAGTTGGACGGTTTCAAACAAAATGAAGGGATTATTGTGATCGCTGCTACAAACTTTCCAGAGTCATTGGACAAGGCACTGGTGAGACCTGGACGGTTTGATCGACATATTGTTGTCCCCAATCCTGATGTTGAAGGGCGGAGACAGATTTTGGAGTCCCATATGTCAAAGGTACTGTACTTTAGGAACATATTTTGTTTCTACTACATATTAGGAGAATTTGTCTCTTTTGACCTATATCTATTTTCACACTCCACAGCTATAAGCTCATTAAATCTATATTGTTCTTGGGGAAATAAGCTCTTTATGTCTTGTTCATGGGCTCTATATTCTTTTATCCACTTATCCATTTGTTTTTAGCATATTCTTTTTATCTTACCATGAGACCTGATCCATGATTGCACTACTCTTGGATTTACACATGCTTTCGCAGTAGCAAATATATACAAGCTTCTTTGGTTCAAACCAAGTTCTTTCAGCATCGTGATTTTGCTTTATCACATGAAATGAACATGCTTTTCATACCTGTCAAGTTACATCTATGTCGTACTCTTAGCTATTGGGTGGTGGATTAGTGCTGCTAACTCTGTATGTGTAGAAAAGGCAGCAATCTGGGTATGCTTTCTCCTTGATTCTTGGACAAATATTTACTATATAGGACTAAGCCTAACTAAGTGGATGGTGTTAACAGGTCCTGAAGGCAGAGGATGTTGATCTGAAGATTATTGCGAGAGGAACACCTGGATTTTCGGGTGCTGATCTGGCAAATTTAGTCAACATGGCTGCTCTGAAGGCTGCGATGGATGGTTCCAAAGCTGTCAGCATGGCAGATCTTGAGCATGCGAAGGACAAGATCATGATGGGAAGTGAAAGAAAATCTGCTGTCATCTCCGATGAGTCAAGAAAACTTACAGCTTTTCATGAGGGTGGACATGCCCTTGTGGCTATTCACACGGATGGAGCTCTTCCAGTTCACAAGGCTACGATTGTTCCCCGAGGCATGGCTCTGGGCATGGTTTCCCAGCTTCCTGATAAGGATGAGACAAGTGTCTCCCGTAAGCAGATGCTTGCTAGACTTGATGTTTGCATGGGCGGGCGAGTTGCAGAGGAGCTCATTTTTGGAGAGAATGAAGTGACTTCTGGTGCATCTTCTGACCTTCAGCAAGCTACTAACCTTGCCAGAACAATGGTTACAAAATATGGCATGAGCAGTGAAGCTGGGCTTGTAACTTATAACTACTATGGCAAGAGCATGAGCACTGAGACTCGGCTTCTTATTGAGAAAGAAGTGCAGCGGCTTCTTGACAGGGCTTACAACAACGCCAAGACCATCCTTACCACTCGTAGCAAGGAACTCCATGCGCTTGCTAATGCTCTACTTGAGTTCGAAACGCTCTCAGGAAGCCAGATAAACAATCTACTTGCACAAGTCAATTCTGAGCAGCAGCATTTGCAACAGCAACAGCAGGTAGTTGGACAAGAGAACAGCTCTCAGTCCAACGCAGTGCCTCCTTCAACACCAAATCCAGCTGCATCTGCTGCTGCGGCAGCTGCGGCAGCAGCTGCGGCCGCCACTGCTGCTGCAAAAGCCAAGGGCATTGCTCCTGTGGGATCATAGCCGGAAGGAGGTTGGTGAACTATCATCTATGACTGGGTGGTGAATCTAGTATTTATATATACATACTTAACGCCTTTTTTAGGAGGCCTATTGATTGCTAAAGATGAAAAAAATTTTGTTAAAAATGTAATGTCATATAAAGTAAGTCCAATCTAAAATCTTGCAGTTTGGTTGTTGCCAGTCAAGTTTACTATCACCTTAACTCATAATTTGGGAAATATTGTCGCAGGTGATGCCAACATGCAAATTTTGTTCATTTTTAGCTTTCTGATGGATGCACTGTATGGAGGTGGAAAGGCCATTGATTCTACTGCCCTAAGAGTTACTGATAGTGTTTATGTTCGCTTTAGTTCGTGTTGTTCTGCAATAAGTTTATGGTATAATTGAAGGCGCTGACACTCCTATTAAGTCTACTAATGAGGGATGCTTTGTGGTCTCAACTATAGGCTAATGTTCTAATGCAGAGTCTGTACATGACATTTGGCTGTACATATATTGAATTAAATGGGAACTGGCATGTAGTGCTTTAAACGAAATATAGAGTACTGAGGTCGACAATTATTCAGAATCTGTTTCTGATAGACTGATGCGGGAGAAAAAGAAAATTTTGAGAGAATTGAGATCTTGTTCAGGAGATGACTCCGGTTTAAGCTGGTCTCTCAAGCCTCCTACCTTTCTATAAAAATAGCAGTAGCGGCAACCGATTGCAACATCGTGTTCCTTTCACCATTATTTTCTTTAGGAGAGAGAAAAAAGAACCGATCTCTTGCTTTTCTATGTTTTAATCAGCTGCCAATTGTGAGTTCTCTCATTGTATGCAGAGAAGCTTCATTTCGGTACTGCAGAAAGATTAGCAAGTGGTTTGTACGACAGAATGATTTTAAGATCCTCATATGGTATTTGGTCGAAGGCTCATGCTGAAGGACTTCTCCAGAATTTGTGCACCACTACTGACCGCAAAGGGGCAAAGTGGCAAAGTAGGTTACCAGGATTTTTTTGGTACTCTGTTTTTGGATGTGAAGAACAATTCTGTTGGTACTGCATTTATATGGTGCTTCACAACGGTAGAGACTAGAAAGGGTAGGGAAACCATGCTTTGCTCAGAGATTGGTAGCATTTCGACTGTATGACAGGAACTGCAATTGATCTCTCATGGCACACTTGAGACCGATCGATCTCTTGATTTAGGGAAGTTTTCTAATCCGCGAATATCCCCTCAAGATAGAAAGTCCCCTGTATTCTCGATTCATATCAGTACGCTCTGGGTAGACAAGGGATTGGGATTCCTTTTTTATTTTTACTTTTTCCTTTTAGGACATTCTTGTCTTGGCTATATCAGTATAAATAGTTTATGTCTAGAGCCAAGTCTTCCTCTTTTTCTCATATGAGGTTTGGATGACAATTTGGTTATTCTTCTCGTTTATAGTTTAATGTGGGCCTTTGTCTACGAGTGCCTCTGGAATACCGGTTAAATATGCTTAAGATGGAATGATTCGATTTCTACAGAGTCGATCGGCACGAGAAAAACAAGCGTGTGCGTTATTAGTAACTTACTGTGAACGGCTCAGTGTGGGGAGCACTTTGAAATTCCATTTAATATCCACGTCACGGGTCGATGCTTGATATCAAGACCGGGAGTAATAACGTAGGCTTCCTTTCGTTCGTTTGGTAGTCTAGGCTAAAGCCCTTTTCTCAGGGACTGATTGTTCGCTCACTAGCTAACTCAGATCGTTGAGTGTTTTTCAGAGCGAGAAGTTTTGGCAGAAAAGTTTTGGAAGAAAATGTATTCTATTACTTGAATGTTGGATAATACAGACGAGGGGGAGAACACCCAAGGTTTTTCAATTATTATTGTTCCAAGTACCATTTATCCTATAAAATACAAGACTATCATTTACTTTATTAAGTGTAAGAAATTCCAACAAAAAAAAAAAGTGTAAGAAATATCTTGAATGTGAATATACATTTTCAAGAACCTCCTGGCATTGTTAATTCAAGGCTTGTCTCGTTTTCTTGGATCATTTCTCGGTATATCGAGCATTGAAAACTTAGAGACAGTGACATTTTCCCCCACCCATTTGAGCAACTCAGTATCTATTGCTTGAATTGTCGGTTTCTTTGGACATTGGCAATTCTTCGGTCTCTGATGTCACTTGGTCTTTTGCTTTTTGATTCTCTTAAATTTCGACTTGTTTCGCAAGCAACTCCTTTTTCAGTTCAGTTATTTCCACGTTTCTTGACAAGTTCTCCACTTCTGGTAAAATTCTATGGATTGGCATCTCATTTTGAATCGGCACTGAACGGCTAACTCCATCTTGGACACCTCCAAAGGTTATGGTGTCACTTTTGGCTTGCCTATAGGCTCCTCAATGCCTAGCTTTTCGTCCACAAGTCATAATGTGGAGATGCTCTTGGTCTTCGTCAACCCAAAAATCATGGGTACCACCAATGGACATTTTTGGTCAGTGATAATAATTGACTTGGTTCTCATTGATCATGGCTTTAGCTCTATCAATGAATTCTAAACCCAAAATAAGATCATATTCATTAAGTAAAATTACCTTGAAAGAGAATGTCTTTCTAATCACCAATGTGTAGTTCCACATTTTGAGCAATATCAATGGCCTATATGTCATTTGAGTTGATTGCCTTAAACTAATGTCCGACTAGCTCCACTTGAAGTCCCAACTCTTAGCTGCATTGCTTGACAAGAACATGTTTAACGCACTTGTGTCAATCAAGGCATAGGATTTTGTGTTACTAACCTTGACTTTCACAAATGGCAAGCTTGTACTTGAAGGCTTCTTGGAGGGAGCTTAAATATGTGTGGAGTTGAGAATCTTTATGGTTCTAAACTGCCATTCGTTTAATTTCCTGCTTTGCTTCTTCCTCTTCCTCTATGGCGAGCAATGCCGCGAGTTTGTTGTTCTTTGGACAATCTTGGTTCAATAGGGACGGTGGCAAATGAAACCTGTGGATGGTGGCGGCTTCTCTCCCTTTCTTGGTAGGAGGAGCCATGTGGGGTTGGTCCAACCTTTGGTTTGGTTGTTTGGAAGGACCTTCTCCCCCATGATTTTTCTCTCAACCACGGATAATTACACATTCCATGTTTTCGACATGGTGGCAATCCATTCTCCACCCATTTCCTTTGGACTTGGAAGATTCGGGTTTAGTGAAGTTATCATTGGACTTGGGTATGGTGAGTGCCTTTGATACTCCGCACATCTCATCTTTTAAACTTAAGTTGGCCCAAGGCTTCAAACCATTCATGAATGCTCCGAAAGCTTCCTCCTCCCCTAAGATGAGAATTTGGAGTTTGAGGTCGGTCAACTCCTTCACGTACTCTTGAACCATGTCTTTTTATTCATGACGATGGAGTATGCTACGAGCTTGTTGTTGGGTGAACTCAAGAAAGAAGTAATCTTGAAAATTTTTGACAAACTAATTCCATGTGTAGATGGGATTGACACCTTGCTTGGTCTCATCACACCTATTTCGCCACCAAAAGATGGTATTGTTGGTTAGGAACATAGGGGTTTCTTAACTTGGTCACTTGAATTGGCATAATATCGTTGGGTAAGACTAGTGCTATTTTGAGCTCTTGGATCTCCAACTTCAAAGTTTCAATCTCGGCTTTGTGTGAGTTGTCTCTGTGAGGTCTAGGACTTCCATCTTCAAAGCCTCGATCGCGGCTTCAAGGGATTTGTCCTTCAAGCACAAGGGAGCTGTGGATTTGTTTTCGAGGTAGAGCGTCTCTTCGACCTTGTCGATTCACCTTTTTGCCTCATCGATTTCGTTCACGAACTCCATCTCGGCGGCCTATTTTGGCGAACCTTCCCTCAAGGGAAGGCATGATGTCCATCAAAGCGGCCCTCCTCTTGGCTCTATTTCAGGTCTCATTCTCTCGGATAGCCTCACCAACAACGGCAACATTGACATCATCTTGGTTCAACATTCTGTCAACCACTTGATATACTTCTTGATCTCTTTTGAACAAACTTTTTTCACTAACTTGAATCATAGAGAGAGAGTGGTTAGAGAGAAAAAGATTTGGGAGAGAATGTATTTTTGGTTGATACAAATAAGGGGAGAGCATTATTATTTATACACAAAGCCTTTTAATTAGTACTACTCCAACTACCATCTATTCTAATAAATACAAGATTATCATCTATCTCATTAAATATAAAAAATATCTTGAATGTAAATATATATTTTATATATATATATATATATTTTCGTTAATTCAAGACTTATCTCATTTCCATTAATTATTTGTCGGTACACAAGCCTTGAAAATCTTAGAATTGTGACGCGTTCGTTCAAACCCTTTTCATGTATCGAGCCTTACTTGTAGTTTAATCATTTGAAGATCAATTGGACATCATATGATCGCTTACCTAAATATCAATCGATGCCAATTCCTTGAACTCAATCGCAATTGAGTCCTTTAGGCCGGCTAATGAAACCTTACATCGAACTCAAATTAAGCTCGAATTATCAAAAAATATATAAATGTATATAATAAGGTTTCGAAACTGATATTCTTTCATTGTTCTAGATAATCATAAATTCATAAGCTTATGTCCAACTCAAGACAGAAATTACACGCCGTTTTTCCCAGAATCGGATTCAACGAGATCTCCAAGCTGAAAGCCCCAGCTCTGCTCCCATGTCGCGGGCTCGGCCGAGTCACCCCCGAGCCGAACGAGTCGGCGATCCTGGTAATGGCAAGCTCTTATCTTTCACGGTAAATTCAGCCCGGCGAGCAATTCTGATCAAGCTCGTCTCCTCTTTGGTGTCTCGAGTTCTTGGATTCGTGATGGGTTTCAGTGATTTTGAGTCCTTGCCCGTCGTTTAGAAAATCGAGGGTAGGTGATGGTGTTCGAAAAGCTCTTGACTTGAATCGTTTCGGGTCCTCTCTTTCTTCTCTGTAGCTATGCATGGACGGAGAATCATCATCCCGAACAAGCATGGCGAGAATCTTGTCGGCATATTACACGAGACAGGGTCGAAGGAGCTCGTGATATTGTGTCATGGGTTCCAGTCTTGGAAGGTTGGTAATGTTTGAGTTTTACTGCAATTCCAGCCTGACCAAGATGACCACTTGTTCTGAAAATTACAACTTTCTAGCTTCCTTCGATGTTTCGCCATTTGATTGTGATTGCTACGTGGAGTGGTGCCTTGTCAATGTAGATGTTCTCCTAAATTACCATTGATTTTCAAAAACTTTGGAGTCCCTGAGTAGGATGGAATGGTTTATGTGAGCGGCAACATCACCAGCTGGAGAATTCTGTTGTTGATTTCGTTATGCTTTGCCCGACAATGCCCTTCCTCTTCTTTTTAGATATCCATACCTGCATTCTGCAAGGCAGGAGTTTCTAAGAATGTCTTGGTTTTCAAAATATTAGTCCTTCCTTGAAATTGTGATCACACTCTCTGGCTGCTTGTGGGTTGCAAAGAACTTACTCTCTTAAAACATATGCAACATTGATCATGTTGTGTGATGCTGATTATTTTGCAGGAGCGCATTCCTATGGTAACCCTTGCAGGCGCTTTGGAGAGGGAGGGAATCAGCGCTTTCCGTTTTGACTTTGCAGGAAACGGGTAAGTAAATTTCTTGATAAATAAGGATATAGGTGAGCTAAGTAGTTTATAATTTTTCTCTGGAGGATGCTTTGGTGTCAAAAGAGGCAGTTATCCTACTGCTATGCACTTTGTGACCAGTAGAAAAGATTTCGCAGATCTCATTAGAGATTCTTCAACAATAAGCATAGATGTGCTTTGTAATCTCGTTCTTTATGACGTTTGAAATATATAAATACTTTTGAATTATTTAATCGGCAGTGTAATGAAGTTTCCAGCTCCGTAACTTTTCTATGAGCTCATGTCATCTAAGCATTGAATTAGAAAGTCTAATAAAGGTGATGTGGCTCATTTCTGCAAGTTCATGTCATAATCTTATTGAGGATTTTCATTCCAAAGTCAGATTGTTGTCGCCTGAACTGATTATTTACCAAATATACCATTGTCTTAATGGGACTGATTTATCTGTTATCTGTTTTGGTTGCTCATATTGAAGCTGGAGAATATTTAATAATTTATCTGCAGTTGTTAGCTTCTCTAAATCATTGCTCTTGCAAGGTTTTTTAAATTCATCTTGTGCTTCTGTTTAAGTGCTTTTGATCCATCTCTCTCAGGGAAAGTGAAGGTTCATTTCAGTATGGTAACTATTGGAGAGAAGTTGATGACTTACGGGCTGTAATTGAACATTTCTTGGGGCAGAAACGTTTTATAAAGGCAATTATTGGACACAGCAAAGGTTGACTTTATCAGTGTTTTGAGATGATGCAGCATATTTGAAAACATGAACCTCCAATAATACTGAAGTAACCTAAGTAAGGCATTATTTTCTGGTGGGTTTGCAGGAGGAAATGTAGTGCTCTTGTATGCATCAAAATATAAAGACGTTAATATTGTAGTCAATCTATCTGGGCGTTTCAATCTGGAGAGAGGCATCGAAGGTCGATTAGGTAAAGATTTTCTACAAAGGATCAAGAAGAATGGATTCATTGATGTGAAGAATAGAAGAGGTAAAATAGCTTATCAACTCAGCCTACTTATATTGTTATTGAAGTCGTCGAGTTTTCTATTTGCAGCGTGGAAATCTTTTGTTGTGCTGTTAACCTATTAGTCAATGCTTTTATAAAAGGGTTTCATTACCTGAAGCTTATTATTGCACATGCATGTTCACTATCTAGTTGATAGAACAGTAGAGGATTTAGGATCCAGAATTAAGATAGTAGTGCATTCTTGTCCATTTGCAGGATTGTTCGAGTACCGAGTAACAGAAGAAAGTTTGATGGATCGCCTTACAACTGATACTTGCACATCATCCCAAGTGATTTCCAGAGACTGCAGGTCTGAATTCTGGTAGTATGCTAGGGTGCATCTTGTCTGATCTGCTAAAACTGCAATTCTTCTTTTCTCTAACATAAGAAAATTTGTCTCTGACTTGTAAATTGGACACTCTTTAACGTGTGTAATCTTGGTTGTATGTTTATCATAAAACTTGGCTTTTACATCCCCATTAATGAAAAGGAAGCCCATAAAATGTTTCTTTTTCGTAATGGCTAGGTCAATGCATCTTCATCTGTTTTAGTTTCTCAATTCCAGCTAAATAGTTTAAGGAATACCATGGCCATTGATTGATTGAATTAAGTTAACCATCTTTTGATTTTTCCTAGCTGTCACTAAATTTGTTACTTTTCCGATGACACTCGGGTGCTTATGCTGGTAATTGTAGGGTGTTGATTGTTCATGGTTCCCTTGACAAAATTGTACCAGCGGAAGATTCTCTGGAGTTTGCCAAGGTCATATCAAATCACAAGCTGTGCATCATAGAAGGAGCTGATCATGAATACACCTCGCATCAAGATGAGTTGACTTCCGTTGTCTTGGATTTTTTGAAGACTGATAGTTGTCTAAACAAAGGCACGGCCAATACGTTTCCACCATCAAAACCTGCAAATTCTCCTCATTCAAGGATGTGAAAACACCATCGCTTCTGCCGCCTTTTTTAACTTACAATATGAGGACTGGCAGAAACATGCAGACAAGCACTCCTCTCACTTGTCCTCACCTTTCCGAGCCATTTAAGCACATTGACGTAATAGTTGGAATAAATGTGCCCATCATGCAACTTGGTATCACGTTTCTAGTCAAATGCAAAGTAAACAAATCATACAGTGGAAACAATGTCGCGACTAGCATTATTAGTCTTGCAAAAATACATGTAGAGTTTCAAGCCAACTGTACTAAAACTGCCAAGCTTAGCAGTGGTAACAGGCAGATCATTCTTTCATGACATTGCAAATTTATTCTGGTGTATCTGATGATTTTTGACAGCAAAACTAGTCATTGGTCACCCTGTCATTGACTGAAGCCCTTTCGTCGAGTTTGTGGAGAACCAGGACGAAGTACAATTGAGATCACATTGAATGGCAAGTTGACAACAGAAATGTGGCTGTCAAACAGGTGGAAACTTTTGGCGGATGAACTCTTTGGTGTAGATGTAAGAACATCCTTGAAGAATTAATCTGAAAAGTGCAGCCTGCGCACCTATATGTTATCTAACTGGGAAAACATTGAGACTTGCGCTGGAAGTTAAACTGGCAGTAAGTTCTCCAATTACATGAGAAAAACAAGCAGCATCTTCTTCACTGTATCAGTTTTAACATATGGGCAATGTTTTTCTCTTACAAAACTCGACCTACAAGATTTCCCATAAAATTAGGCTGCTTCCTAGGATGGTTTAGCCATTCTTGTTAAGTAGTAGAATTAATTGCCTTCCCTCTGGTATATCCAGAAACAGAAAAAGGTCAATCTTTGGATCCAACATATCTGGTGGAATACAAGATCATTTAAAGAAATTGTAGACGGCTAAACAGCCATCCCCTCCCATCTCCCTTCAAAAGACAAAAAGAAAAGAAAAGATGATTAGACCTGTGAAAACATCTCTGCTTGGGACAAAATGCCAGATGAACAGTATCTATTCCTGCTTAGCTGTTGAAAATAATCAAATAAGCGAGAACTTTGAAAATCCAAACAAGATTGCATTAACTGCTTTTGCTTTCTGTCGGATGTAACCCGACAATACCCAGCAACATATTGGAAGAACTATCCCGCCAGAAGTATGCTAAGTGCAAGAGAAATGGCTGTTCTTCTAGATGTCCACCCATTATTCTACTAGCATACAATCATTTCCAATTCATAATTCTACATAAGCAACTACGACCTGGGCAGCAAGAACTGCGCCACAGTAGAAAAGAAGAGAGAAAGATACAACACCGCTTAAAAGTGGGAAAAAGCAGCTGCGAAGGCAAAAGAAAGAAAGAAGAAATCTATGCTTGATGTTTCTAGTCTGTCTCAAAATCTCCTCTCCTAAAAATTAGGCCACAACAGTTTTTGGTTTGACTCCAATCTTTTTCCAAGATATGCTGGGCATAATCTGTTTCTTGTCAATCCGATCCTCATACTTTATTGCAAAGTTAAGCAGTGAATCCAAAAGGGAGTCTGAAAGAAGGTGCGGCTGGAGTCCCAAGTCAATCAGCTTAGTGTGCTTGGCATTGTAATAATGTTCTTCTGCTTCCACTCTTGGATTTGGTACATTGGTGGTTTGCACGTCAAGCCCAAGCTTGGCTCCAGCTTTCGTAACAAGGGCAGCAAGTTGATTGACAGAAAATTGCTCAGTGAATTGATTAAAGACACGGAACTCGCCGGGATTTGCTGGATTTGCAATAGCAAGCTCAACACATTGGACTGTATCTCTTATATCAAGGTATCCCCTGGTCTGCAAAGTATAAGGACAGTCACGAAAAAACAAAAGAATGAAATTAATGGAGAAAAGGGTATTAAGGAAGATGAAAATACATGGATCACTCCACAATACATCCAAGGTTGAAAAGTCACTTTATAAATGACTCTGAATGTTGATCATCTCCGGACTTTTAGCTTCATTAGGACAAAGTTTTGGCAGTGCTTGAATGTTCCCTTTTATTAAAATCCAACACTTTGTGATAGATGCCATAGAGATGTTTGCAGAAGGAAGGCGTTAATCATGCGCATGCAGTCAAAGAAAGAAATTTTCCCCTTGATGATCTCTGATAATCCTCAAACATAACTGCACTTCAAGTACCTAAATCCCACTGAAGTTTCTCTGGAAAGGACTTCACTTTGGAGGCTAGGCCCTTGCTTAGACATATCAAGGTTCTTGTTGTGCGTGATTAGTCACATTGGAATGGAATGATATCCTCTTTCTTTCCAATTATGTGTTTGTTTGGCAACACTGGAATGGAATACCCATTTGCCTACTTGAAGGATTGGGTGATGGTGATCCCTTTCATTTTTCTTTAAACAAAAAATTAATAAATACAATTATATAATTTAAAAAAATCAGGTATTATTAATTATTAATTAGTATAATTCAACTAATTGCCATTTTTTAAATTATATTCTATTAATTAATTATTTTAATCACATAAGAAGTTCATTTTCTAAATAATTGTAAATTACAGTTATCAAAATATAATTAATGAAATATAAATACTGTTAAATATTTGATAATTCTACTTTATATTCAAGAAATTTCAATTAGTATACTACTCATGCAAATACATACTATTTGAACTTATTAGAAAATCCCATTCAATTCCATTCCCATTAACATTTTTTTTGTTACAACCAAACACAAGAATCTTCATTCCATTCCACAGTTTACCAAACAAAAATATGTGGATTGTCATTACATTCCATTCTGTTCTATTCTGTCTTATTAAATGCAAAACAACTAAAAGTACAAATCACAGTTCAAGAGAACTATAAGAGGAGGTACTTTTAATTGAGGTGTGATGAATAACTTCATAAGCAACTATAAAAGCTTTACCATTTAGAATTTATATATTTAGGCTATTGTTGCTTATATTGAAGGAAAGTAAACAGCCAAAGATGATATGTATAATCGGCATGTGGAGATACAGCCACGCTACTTGTAAGCAGAAGATTATTACCTGGCCCCCTTTGCCATATACTGTAAGTGGATGACCAACTGCAGCTTGAACGCAGAACCGATTCAATGCAGTTCCGAATACTCCATCATAATCAAATCTGTTATTGAGCTCCTCATGCAGCTCAGTCTCGTCTGTCCTCACCCCATAAACCACTCCTTGATTTAAATCCGTTGCTCTTATTCCCCAGGCCTTGCAAGTGAAGGCTATATTGTGCGAATCATGGACCTTACTTAGATGGTAAAAGGAGCTAGCTTGTTTTGGATAGGGCAAAGTATCCGTTCGTCCATTATGAGTGATAGTTATGTAGCCCTCCTCAATATCAATGTTTGGAGTTCCATATTCTCCCATAGTGCCCAACTTCACCAGATGACACTCCTCTCTAAACTCCTTAATAGCAAAGAGCACATTAAGAGTTCCAATGACATTGTTGTGCTGCGTAAAAACAGCCCTTGACCGATCTATCATGGAGTAAGGAGCAGATCTCTGCTCTCCGAAATGGACAACAGCATCAGGCTCAAATGAATTGAAGGATTCTGCTAAGAACTCAAAGTCACATATGTCGCCAATGTAAAGCTCAATATTTTTCCCAGTGATTGATTTCCAGCGCCGGAGACGGTTGTGGATTGAGGCAATAGGAGTCAAGGAATCAAGACCAAGTTGGTGGTCAAACAGCCGACGGACAAGGCTATCCACAATGGCAACTTGATATCCTTTGTTGGATAAATGAAGTGCTGTGGCCCAGCCACAGTAACCATCTCCACCAATAATCATGACTCGCTGCATCTTGGTTGAACCATTAGAGTGCTGGTAAGAGCTAGAGCCAGCTTGAGTAGGTACCTGTTGGTTCAGAGGCACTGCTGTCGATTGAACAATAAAGTTTCTCTGATGTTTCTCTCGTCGAGAAACAAGACTCTCATATGGAATTCTTGAACTTTGTAAACCCCAAGAAGAAGGAAATGCAGTTGGACCATGACCTGATCTTTGAGGGAAAGCTTTATTAGTGGTGGAGATCTTCAAGGAGCATGACGTTGAAGAAACTAGATGAGCCATATTGGTCTTATTTTCCTCCCACTACCGAGCACATGTACCTGAAACTTTAGGACACAGACAGCAAGAAAATAAGCCACGGTACTCGCAGTTCACCAAAACCCGCAAAACATTGCCACTTGCGCCATGAAATCTAGCTCCCAACTCAAACGCCCAAAAGAATAAGTAGTTCCAGTTCAGGAAAATTCAAACCAGCTAATTTCAAAATGCACGAGAAAGTCAATTCTGAGCAGCATCTCAGATGCACTCTCAGAAAAGCGAGGTCTAGCGTCAGAACCACGTCGACATTTACACAATGCCCACAAAGAATAAGTAATCATCACATACCATAATCACACGACTCCAATGAGCAGTGATTAGCCTGGCTCAAGCATCTCCACCCACATTATTCTCACCCCAGCAAATTTGGAGCTTCCATCAATAAAAAAAAACCCAAAAGACCAAAAACAAAAGAAGCGCACAACCTTGATGTGGGCTAACACTAACCCTGTACTCACACAGGATAATCAGCTCGACAAAACACCAGGCGAATCGAAGAAGCCGCCATTTCAGAGAATAAACGCGACAACCCAGAACCCCAACATACGAATCAAAACCAACGCCGAAATTTCAACCCTCCTCCGAGGCTATAACAGCAAGCACAAAAACGCTCTCGAACATCAAGAAAATACCAGGTTTAATCAAAAGAAAAGAAAAGAAAAGGCATAAAGACGGCCAAGACTGAAGCTTGAACAAGAAACATTGATCACCTCGAGGTGGAGAAGCGAGCCTATAGAGAAAGCGACCGCCTTTCGAAATGGCGATGGATCTTATGCTGTAGAGGGGTTCTTGCCAAGCGTCTAGGATTTCACTGAGCTCGAGAGGAGGAAGAAGAAGAAGGAAGATGAAGAATCCCCCGGAGAGGAGGGGGCATATTCGGTTTATCTGATTTTTATTTTTTTTAATCCCTTATTTTTGTCATTTTCCAGAGGGGCCCCGACCCGGGACAGTACCATCGGGTCGAGCCCGATCCTGTCCGATCGGCTTGAAAACCTGAGAGCTTCTCTTCTACTCCTTCTGTCAGCCTATCAATGAGTTGCTCGGTAAAAACCACCACAAATCACAAATTATAATTATTATTGTGACGCACTTACCACTAAAAATCACAAACTTGTATCAATGTAACATAAATCATTAAAAATTATTTACATTGATGCTAAAAAATAAATCTTTGTAGATATAACGCTCACATAACTTGACTAAAATCTTCTGATTAAACATTGATGTAAAGTAAATATGTCATATAAAACAATAGGTATAATTTGAGATTTTGACGTCACAAAAAATAGTTAACAGTAAATGATATCAAAATGGACATGATTTTGGATTTTTATGACTTTTTTCCCTATATTGCAAGGACAACTATCTGCTAATTCGTTGGACAGTCGAATGTAGTTCATTCAAATTCATTATAAGCCTCTGACACTTCATTGTATCAGATCGTCGGATGCTTAGATGATCTACATTTCATATGACATGTCAAAATCCATGACCAATCTTCAATAATCGAGCATAGGGCATGCTAGCGGAAAAGGCTGACGAGCTTCGAGGCGGGTGAAGGATTTTTTTGCTACCGTATCCATTCAGAGTGTTGTCATCTCGATTATGAAACCAACAAGCACTAGACTACTAGCCATATCGAGAGATATTCAGAAGGTTTTTGGTCAGTAAGAGCAGCCGAAATTCACCCAAAACAGACGGACAGAACAAGATCAACCACAATTATTGGCCCGGATTTGGCATCAACCAAGCCATCTGCATTTCATTCCCAAATTGCCTAGGACACACTATAATCTGACACAGATCATGCTATAGTATTGAATAACGACGCTGCAACTGCTCACATAGATCGGCTGGTCCATAGCCCAGTCTGTTCTCCTAACTATGCAGAGCACAGAGACATCAATTTAATGATGTGCCATCATGTTACATACTTGCCAAGTCGATGCTACTAACTAGCAAGTCCATATGTTAAGAAATATCGAGGCAAAGCACAAGATAATAAGATGATGATCTGCAATTTATGTACAGTACCCACGAATCGGATCTCGGACTTTACCAAGAACCAGCAGAGAACGGCTCAACTCCTCGAGCGTGGGAAACAAAAACGTCCCTTCAATAAGTCAGCTGAGTAGTGAGTACCGGCACAAGATCATATGGTGCATTAAAGGTAAAATAAGAAACTCATGCTTTTCATATATATGTAACCCAAAATAACACTGCGGAACTATAAGTATGACGTGTTCAAATGCCGCCGGAGAATTGACAAGCATAAATATTCAACATCTCCAGCACAGAGTTCTTCCTTAAAATTAGCTGTGGCCGCTCATCATAGATGCTCCAATCACAAGCACAGCGGTTCTCCGGTTTGTGTTCGTATCACAAAACCAACCGGATCACTTCGGAGAACAACCTCAACTCAAACCACTGGGACCTTCTTTCCATCTTCAATGAAGTAAATAGCAGCCTCGGGCACCTATATTTCACGGAAAAACAGGGCCAATATCAGTTGTAAGCTAATATGCCTAATCAAAGCTTCATGGATTGTTGGAAGGTGGCAAAAGGCAAATGTTGTCGCCATGTGACAAGCATGTAATAAAGACATACAGCCAGTTTGCTTTCATAATCAAGAGATCAACAAAACCAGTGGAGGTATATAAGTTGCAAATTGTGAAGCTAAGAGCAGACAGGCTGATTTAACTAGCTCAAATAACCAGGAGTATCACCAGCAATTTAATCTACCTCTCTCACGGCTCTCAAATTAACAGAACCAGGAGTGGCTTACGCAAAATTAAACTCTCTAACCACCAGCCGTTAGTTTGATGATCATTCCTGACCTTTATGTTTATGATATCGTGCTTTCGTTGATTCCAGAAAAGAGGGACAAAAGGCAAAAAATAACTATATTCCTCAGAAATAGCTTCAAGCTGTGGCTTGACCCGAAAAGGGGAAAAAAAAGCTGTGGTATATAACAAAGATAATAGTCAAAGAGAATTACATCAGGCCAGGTGTCTGTGAGGAACTCCACAATATCAAGGGATATGTCTCCTTGAACATCAATTTGCTCCTTGTCAGTCGGTCCCTAAAATGACCACCGATTAGTAAGTCCTTCAGAGAATTAATAGAAGCATCAAAGTGCCAATTCATGCAATTTCACTAACCTTAACAACTGATGCTCCAGTTGCAAACTTCTTTCCTAACTTTTTCGAAGCATCACTCAGTTTAATGCCTGAGATGAAACACACAGTAAATTGACTGACAAACTCAACCTAAATGATGAATCATCAGCCACCAACAATGAATGTAGAAGAAGGAAAAGCATATTACTCACCAAATAGTTCAAGTCCTTTGACAACAGTGATACATTTGCGCTTATTACGTATGACCTTTTCGATCACAACTTCTTGCTTGTCCTACATAATGTCAATGTTATTACTAATGCACATCGTTACTAGAGTCCACAAATAAGAGATAAGAGAACAGTATAACTGATAAATACCAGCAAGCAATTAAGGCACGAGAAATATATTTTAGATTAAAGGGCGGGCCATTTGTTATTCTATATTTGTACTGAACCTCATATATGGTATACAATCAATGGCCAAAAATACACACATGCATGCATGCTCGTACATAGACACAATGCACCAAGCACACTATAAAACCAGGTCTCCTCCGTGAGAAAGAAAGATGAGGATAGTAACTCAAGACATGAGAGCAATGGGCGAATCGCAACTGATAGCAAACCCATGCCATCCCTAGTTTGCAAGAAGTATCACAAATTTCTGCTCACGAGATCAAAACTTTATAGCAAATAGAACAACAATAAAAGATACAAAGATGTCAATCAAACTGGTAGATGTGTCTAATCAGGAAAAAGAATAAACCGTCCTCTAAAAGGAATTACAAGAATCTAATACAGATAAATGTTGCATCTCTAAGAAAATTTCTGAAGGACTCACTTTGAAACAACTAGGCAAAATTACTCAGGATAAATCACCAAGAGAAATGACTCCACCATGACTAAGGTTCAATGCACCGAGATCCATATTCAGTGTCTTACCTTCTTCTTAACTTTTCCGCCAGGGAGACGTTTCACTTCTTCTGGCTTATTCGAAGAAGAATTCCCTGAAGTGGGAAAGATATGATGAAGTTTAGCAAATTTACTCTATCCGACTAAAAAACATACATATGTTAAAATAATGACACTCATTGAAAGAGAAAGATGCTGCCACCTAGAGATGGAATTCATCTAGCAAGTCACAACCACAGTACTGTCATTGTTCAATGAGTTCACTCCTCCAAAATAGACTTTGCATTCTACTGAAGAAAGGCAATCTACGGACCGTAATAAACCAGGATTTCACAAAGCCTGCTCACAGTTTTAAGATTTGCAGACATGCTAATCATATTTTGGAGCGAATCGAGTCATTAGTTTTTCCATCCATATTTGAATAGACTTTGCAAATCAATCCAATAAACAGCCACGCTAGCCACAAGCTTTATGTTCCTCTACTAGGCCCCTTCAAAACCAATCCGTCCAGTAATGCTTGGAGATGATAACCCTCAAACCTTTTCTTCCCCTCAGAAGAATTATGTGAAAAGAAGAGAAAAAGCTCACCGGTAGGGGCGGTGGAAGCGGTGGCACCATCTCTGCCGCCGCCAGAGGAGATTCCGACCGACTGGAGCTGCTCAGACACCTTATCAGCCTCCTCCTCTGCACATCAATCACCACAATCACACAAAAGCCAAAAAAATAAATAAATAAAAAACAAAAAACCCACATCACCATCGAAACATCCCACGTTTCCCAGCTCGTACCAAAGAAGAAACCCACGAAGGATGCGAACAATCCCCCAAAAACCCACAACCCCAGAACCCAAGATCATAAACAAGACCCAAAATCTCTAAAAAAGAAAGACAGGAAAAGGGTCGACAAAAATTTCCCACCTTTGAGAAGATCTGGGTAGAGCTCGGGGGCGTTCTTGACGAGCCAGGGCTTGCATTTCTCGAAATCGGGGCCGAATTCGCAGTACTCGGCGGGCAGCGAGCAGGCGGCGCAGTACAGGACCTTGACGGGCTGGGGTTTCTCCGCCATTATCGAGGTCCGCAGATCACGAGCTTAAACTGCTCGTGGGTTCCGACGAGGCCGGAAGAACCGATCGACCAAGGACGCAGCGAGGGGAGAGGCGGCTTCTCGTTTTCGCTTGTAAAGTTTCGAACTTTGGCGTCAATTGTGGTTGCTGGCTTGTGCTCCGATGCGGCCAAATCCAAGTTGGGTCCTGTCCGAGGAGGGGAATTGGGTTCCTCTTTTGCTGAAAGGCAATATATGCTTCCACTTCAAGTACAATATAACCCCTTCTCAAAAAAAAAAAAAAGTACAATATAACCGACCAGGAGAATATCTTAGATACACTTTTTTTTACCCTTCTTTTTTGAAAAAAAAAAAAAAACTTTTTCACTCGATCTAAATTTTAAAAAAAGAAGATAAATTTAACATTTTTTTTTATGACCGAGGGGCCGCCAAAGATCGCCGGGATTAGATGACCCTCTAGTGCTCAGTAGGACTGGTAGAGCCTCTCTACAAGCTGCTATTTAGACCTAAACGTAACATAGTATATCATCTCGAGACCCCACTTGTGGAGCCTCACCACAAGCCACTATTTAGATGTAAACTCTTGGGGGCTGGTCCAGTAAATCACTCTTGAAATCCCTACTTGTGGGGCTTCGCCGTAAGATGCTATTTAGACTAAACCCTTGAGGGTTGCCTAGTAAATCACTTCTGAGACCCCCAATAAACCACCCCTCCACCTCTAAGACCCCCACCCGTGAGGTCTCGCCGTAAGCGGTTATTTAGATGTAAACCCTTAGAACTTTGCCCACCAAAAAAAAAAAACAGACCCCACTTAAGTTGCGGGCATCCGGAGACTCGAACTCATTCTCACCCTGAGGTGAGATCCCTACTATGGATGGATTATATTTAACATCTCCCTACCACGTAAGTTCTAAAATTTTCACAGTATACGAATTCGCATCTGATTTTTTATATTAAATTTTGGATGATAATTCATATTTTGGTTCCCCAAATGATTTCAAAATGTTAAAAGTTATGTACGACACTTACTTTAATATTAAATTTGTTCGCCGACCCACTTAAATATCAAATTGGAAAAAAAAAAAAACGATCATGTAAATGCTTTTAACAAAAATTCCAACCATAAAAATTACATGATTTTTATAATTAAATTTTTATCTAATGTGACATTTAAAAAAAAAAATCAGCTCTTGTGAATAGATAGTTGTGTAATATGACTTTGTTCCTCTGAAATTCTTTTCACACGCGTTCTCCTTGTTCACCATACTCTCCATTGCCGCCGATGGAGCCACCACCCGCCACACCCAGGACCATCACCTCCTCCGTTGCCTCAATGAGTTTGGCTAGAACATCGCCATTAACCCATCCATCTCCTTCAAGAACCCCCACCTCCACGACGCTTATGGCACCCTTCAAGCCCTGGAGCAGGCCATCATCTCCCAACAACTTCACCGCCAACTGGGTCGGCCCCTTCGTTTGAGATTTCACATTAGTATCCATCATGGTTGCTTGCTTTCTATCACCGGTTATCAGAGTCACAAGATTCGCGATTAAGAGAACCACAATAAAAAAACCCCAAAGTATGCACCAATGACTTCACTAGAAAAAATCCTCTCTCGAGGAGTTTGAGAAGTTTCATCATTGGTCATCCTTCTCCATCACTGTTTGAACATCATGGCCATCGTCGATCGAGCTATTCATCGCCTTCGAGTCTTGCTGACCGTGCCTCTATTGTGTTTTATTTTTCTGATTAGAGTAGGCAAGGTGATTGGCGTTGGCGTTTACTCGTTCCTCCTTCACCAACGCCAGTCACCATCGCCAATCGCTGACGGCTCTAGGACATCAGCTGTCTAGTTTGATTGTCGTTTGTGACCCTAAAATCGCACCTTCAAGGCCATATCCACTACCGTAAATCTTCCGTTCTGCCCACTTTTTGGCCATGGAACGTGAAGTGTCTGAAGCTTGTTCATTACTCCCTTGCTGGCTTTGATCTCCGTCGTCCACACTTCCAAGTGCTTCTTTTTCCAACTTGATTACCAATCGTGACTAGGATTTGCTTCATCGACCACGTAATACTTCGCCCTCAATTTCAATGAGTAAGAGATCGAGACGACATCGCCCCGGCCCGAGGGGGGGATTGAAAAGGTCTGAAAAGGTAATACTTTGCCCTCAAGCATGTTCATTACCAACTATAACATCTATCCATCTACATTGGGGCCACATCGAAAAGGTTTTGATATGGGGTTGTGGTTTAGGGTTTTTAATTGGAAATTTCTTTGCAAATTGTGATTTACAATTCATATTTTAGGACAAATCACGTGGACGATGTCAGATTGGGCCATATATGCTTATGAGGCACGTCAACAAGTCATGTCAAATTGAGAAATTAATAAAAAAATGGCTACGTCAGATTTCTGATGATATGAGACTTGAATAATTTTTTCTAAGTAGTATTTAAATGATAAAAAAGCTTTTGACACTAAAATAAATATCAAATATAACTTTTGGCATTTTTAGTGTCATTCTCCCTTTTGTTGCAAGTGTCCTTTGCTTTCACTAGAGCAAAAGAAGAATCAATTTAATGACATTGTAGAAATGATCTTGAAATTGAAATTTGTCTCTCTCTAAAATAAAGCAACCTTCAACTTTCCTGCAAAATATCCATGCTAGTTAAAAAGACAAATATGATTTTATCAATAAATCATGGTCGAAATAGTTATTTAAATCATCGAGGAAAATTAATTTGTTATTATAATTTTTTTCATATTTTGCAGGCACATTAGTGTGTCATTATCATACTAAGTATATTTGATAAATGCTAAAGAAAACTCTTGACATGACCCCTTAACATGACTCCTGATATATTTAGGGATGATGATCGACGAGGTCCTTTAACCTTTTCAATCGGTAAAATGTCATCCTCAAACCTTTTTTTTTTTTTTTTTTTTTTTTGGGGTCCTTAAACTATGTATTCGGTTTTGTCGAAATTGAACCTACTGTTAAAGTATTTAATGAGTGCCATGTTGGCTCTTACTTGGCATGCCATGTGGCCATTAAAAAATTCAAAAACTGTCAAAGAGAAAAATTTGCAACAAAAAGAAAGTGCTAATAATAAGAAATTTCCTTGGTCCTTAGCATGACCTTAAATTGCTACGTTTATTGGAGTCAACCCTAAACATAAAATGAGATAATGATAAACTCCGGCTCAGTCTTCAACTTCATGATGGGGGCTGGCGACGAGGGTAGAGGCGGTGCCATGTTGTCACAGGGCATTAGGCCATGGCCCTCGCTAGCCTTGCCGTCAACAAGCGAGGGCGCTAACCCTTACTGTTCATCCATTGAGGATCATAACCCTCACATGGATCTAAGAAAAATCTCGAAGAGAGTGGTAATCTTCTAACCAGATCTACAATGTCAAGGGTCCCTTGTTATAGATCTATCAATAAGGATCGTCGCTCTGGATTTTGTCGGTAAGAGTTGCCAACGTCCCTTGTTTTTTGTGGCCAAAGTAGCGACCCTCGATGTGGTACTAGCCCACACCACGACAAGATTCGGCTCTTTCCCGTTCAAGTTGAAACTGTTCGCAGCCTGTTTTCTTTTCCAAAACGGACTTGCTGATGAATGCAGGGTGCTGATGATAACGGGAAAGTCGCCATGCGACATGCCACATAAGAGTCGACATGGCTCTTAAGGTCACGTGAGCGTTTTTCATCAAGTATGTTTATAAAAAGACTAATTCGAATAAATAAATATGTAATTCAACAATCTAATTGCACATAAGAATAAAAATTTATATTGCACAAATCGAAATGTTATGTCCCATGCATCATCTCATATTGTTATTTATTTATGTCAAGCAAATGTAAAAAAAAAAAGATCATTAAGGAAGCAAAAGAAATTGGCATGAGTGAAATACACATCGTGAGCTTTTATTCTTGACTATAAATATAGGTTTGCGTTGGTCTTTGCCTAATCATTTCATTTCATCGTCATCCCTGAGAAAACGCAAGAGCACCTTTCGGATCAACTCTAAATTCAATATGTCCCAAAAAAAAAAAAAATATATATATATATATATATAGAATTTCAAAAAGGAGATTTGAATTTATCCCACTTACACGTATAAGAAATGGAAAACGATTGATACCAATTCTTTTTTTGGTTTAAATAGATAAATGAATCGGTCCAAAATAGATCATATGAATACTTATATAACTCATCACACTTTAGAAGAAAGTTAATTTTCTAGTGATACAATCAGTCGAGTTTGATTTTTTTGGGGGAACTCACCGACTGAATTCCAAACCATTCTCCGAAATTTAAGGTCGAATGCTCTAATTGCCCTTATATTCAACTAAATTCGAATTTAGCATAGGGTTTCATGATTATGAGTGTAATTTGTACATAAATATAACTCGGAATAGCAACAATTCCAATGATGGGCCAAATGGGCCCTCATTCATTGGACCGGGCCCCCAAGAACGCCAGGAGCACGACCCACCCAGCCCAGAGAAAAAAAGAAAAAATAAATTCGGGCGTGACATGGGCCATTCGATCTTTCCCTTCATTTGGAAATCGAAAGTCATAACAAATCCAAAAATTGGGCAATTTAATTGGCAACATTCATGTCATTGTTGTGCACGTTGTTCCTCTAGTTGTGCTCCTATTTCGCGCTTCGTTCGCATCCGCATCGCGTGTCACGTAATCTTGCGCACACGATAGGAAGATTTTGAGGAATCTATATATGATGTGCATTTGCTAGCAAGTAGGGGAAGACAAGTTATATTTGCGAACCATGGCAGAAAATTATCTTGCAGAGCATGAGATTGACCCCCATTTAGAGGAATAGGGTTTTGTTTGTGGGGTTTAATTGGGGAGAAATGCATATTTGGGATAAAAATGCCCATGTCCCGCCGTAAGAAAGCCGCACATGATCGGCAATTGATCACCGGGAGGTGCTTTTCATTTTGAACACGATAGTTTAATTTGGAGACTGTTTGAGGTAAGTGTCACTTTAGAGACTCTATCAAAAAAATGCATTCAATCGAGAGGTACTTTGAAATTCCCCCAACATATAGTTATGATATTGGGGGAGATTCACACAATATCACCAAGATAATAATTCTCCAATTCTTTTATATGATATGCTTATTATTAGTCTTTCGAGTTAATAAAATTATTATTTATTTTATTTTATCATGTAATTTGACATGGCTCTAATATAAAATAACATATAATTTTCTCCCACTCTCAGTATCAACGTAGAGCTGTGGAAAGCAATCACGAAAGATGCTATATTTACTATCTACTTGTAGTATCATTCCGTTTTTTAATTAGAGCATCTTATGTTTTCAAGGCATTTTGTCGCATTCACAATAATCATAAAAAAAATTAAAAAGTTAAAAGTATCGTGAATCGAAAATCACATGAAAGTCATGGAAAGCTTTATTCAAATTGATCTAATCTCGTGACAAACACCAATTAAACCCTAAAAGAGATGAATCAATGCATCCTAATCCAAAAACATCACTCTCACAACTCATGATATCCGACACCAATTTGCAAAATCGTCATGTCATCCTCAAGGGAGATCACATATACTCGGCAAATCCGCCATCAATAACTCGATAAAAAAAAAAATTAGAAAGCTCAAAACATAGAATTGGCTAGTCTTCATGTACCTAGCTAAGAAGGACCCAAATTGAGATTCATATATGAACTCAAGCATAAAAAAATAAAAAATGATAATAAAAAAAAAGATGAGAATCAAATATTAAAGAAAGTAAGATATTTTGTTAAGAATATCCCATGTGGTGGTTGGGCATATTCTAAACTCACGCACAAAAATAAACGGCCTATTCTCTCTTTTGGGTCGTGTAAAAAATATATGGACGGTTCCGATTTCATTTTGATTCCGTGGAAGCAAACCGGGGATGGCCCCATCCATTGCCCTATTGACCAATTATAAAATAATGTTTCGATTTCTTTTTTAAAAAAGAATCCTGGTTTTGCACCTAACGTTCACTTGGGGCGAACTACCGTTCAAGATCAAGATCCATCAAAACAGGAAACGCGTACCATCCAAATTGAACCGGATCGCATCGAAAGTTCATGAGAGCGTGCAATGCCTTAACATCTCTTCTCTTAATTTAAAAAAGGATAACGACACAAATGATCCTTAAATTTTGACTCAATATGTAATGTGATCCCTAAACTTTAATTTAATGTCTAATGTCATCCAATAATATCTAATTTATCTAACGTGATTCTAAAAATTTTGGTAAATATTCAAATATGTCCATAAGCTATACAATAATATCCAACGTTATCATTCAATTAATTTTTGTGTTTAGGGAGAATATCAAACATTATTAATTTGAACATATATCAAAAGTTTAGGGACAATAATGAATACATTAAAAGTTCTTGGATAATATTACATATCGAGTTAAAGTTTAAGGACGGTATTAATTAAATCAAAAGTTTAGGTGATCATATGTTGGTTGAGGAGGGGGAGAGGGAGGGGGACAATACAAAAATGTTATTGAATAATAAAAGATAGATTTTGTTATTCTGGTATGACTGTCACCCACAAAGCTTGGTCGCATAATCCATAGACGTGGAGCAAGACATGGTTCTTAGCGACTAAGAAAATATGGGGTGGTCCGGGACTGCCACGTCAGCGTGGTCCCGGACCACTCACGCAGTGCCATGTGTAAGGGCTTACATGTGGCACCGCATGAGTGGTCCGGGACCACACTGACTTGGCAGTCTCGGATCACCTAATATTTTCTCGACTGAAGTAGGCTGCACACGTGGCCCACATCATATGACCCTACACCTACCAAATGCTAATCATGTCATGCCCATATATCTCAAATTAGAAAGTAAGAAAGGAACGGTCGAATGATGGAACCGTACGCACCCAGCTATTAGAAGCACCCCCTCCGTTTTGTTTCAAAAGGAAATGGCCCCCGCTTGCTAATTTTGAAATTGACAAGCACTTAAATATTAATTCCTTTTCATTATCTCATGTAGATTTATTTCATATTTTATTAGGTGATAAAATAAGAATAGAAACTTTTCAATGTTGAATTTGTGTACTTCACTTTAGTCCTTTTTATACAGAAGAAAAATTCAAATTAGGTTGACGTGGGGCCTGACCATTTCAATCATTCTCTTTCGTGGGGGCGAGAAGATCCGGACATGGAGGGAAATGATGAATGTGGGGTGCGAAGATTTGGGGACAATGGGTCGTGTAAGTGCTGATCTTTTCATCTGTTGACTAGACAATTATTACTGAGATGGCAGATATTTAACGAGTTTTATGCTAATAATCATATTTCTTATCGAATTAATTTAGAGTAAATTCGACACAATTTTATAAATTTGATATTTTTTAATGAAAAGTATGAAAAAATTTCAAATTTATTGTATTAATTTCAATTCAAACCTAAATCTTTTGTGATTGTGCCAATTAAGTCAATTCATCCAAATTTGACAAGAAATTGCTTACATGGTTATTGACCACTTTATGTGATAAGATGAGTGCTACCATAGATAGCTTTTTAATTTTTCTGAGTTTTTTATTATTTTTTTCTCTATTCTTTTCCCCCAAATTGTGGCTCGGGCACAAACGAGGGCCAGTGGTGCTTGTCCGGCTCTCGCCAGCCGACAAGGCAGAGCCGAAACGCGTAATTAGTCTTCTTGAACGTATGGTGTAATATTCGTGATTCTCACTATCGAGTTAATCGCGGCCGGAAAGGATTTAAAATAGAAGTCATCTAAAAAAATTGCAAGTCCTGAAAATCTGACCTCTGATTTCGCCAGCCACTGGATTTCAAAATAGCCATTTCCTTTTTCTTTTCTTTTCCTCGCATGAATCATCGCGCTGCACGCACTTCCTGGCCTGGCTGGAAGATGCCATGTCCGTTGTCCTTGTCCTTCTGCCCCAAAACATTATCCAAGTCCGGAGGTCCCAAATGGCCTGAAGAAGGATTGCACTTTCAAGCTTTTTATCAACTAATTTAATTAGCAACTTACATGCATCCTGGTCGTCGTTATCCTCGTCATTATTATTATTATTATTATTATTATTATTATTATTATTATTATTATTATTATTGTTGTTGTTGTTTTGTTTTCCAGTCTTTGAAAAGCGGACCATACATCTTTTATCCATGGATCGACTATTATGTGTTGGAAGGGATGGCCAAAACTTGTTGGCAGAGTATATACCATCTTTCACAAAAATAATTATTCAAAAAACCAATCACTGACCAGATATAAAGCATATTAGTAAAACATTCGTTAAAATGTTTTAAACCTAAAAGAACTCAAGTAGCAATCTTCATGATGCACAATTATATGTCATGAAATTGTCATTCTTGATTAGACGGTCAATTAAATAGTAATTATGGATACACGATTAGATTGGTTCTGGACATCGAGATTGGATAATTATTTATTAAAAATGTTGCATTCACTAATGTAAACCAATTTGTTTTTCATGCTGCAATACGTAGTTATTATTCCCGTTCGCATTTTGTTAGTCATTGATCTAAGAAAACATTTTGGAGATCATCTTGTAAATCGATCATATGCATGATTATAATAGTACTTTCATTTTAATTAGATAAAAATATAGTGTAAATCATAAGTTACGCGACCATTGAAAAAGTCTTATTCAATTCAAGTCTCGCGATTTGCTGTCTCGTAACCAAACAAAATTAATCAACATTCCACCCCATTCACACAACGAATCAAACGGAGAGATTTAAACCCTTGTTCCATTTCATTTTATTTTTTTTACCTTCTATTCCATCATACAAAAATATAATAAAAAAACATCATTAAAATTTCTCCCTCAAATATTGTTTGATTTACGTAAAATAGTTCTGATTTTTCTTTATGAAGATTGACGTCATTACAAACTAACAAAAAATTCAAAATCCGACTTAGCAACTGTAAAAGAATTTTTTTTCTAAATATGGTGCTAAAGCTTTGATGGAGCGTTTGTTTGGTACAACTTATTCGCAATAAATCTCGACTGCGAAACGGGTGCTACATTTTTCTTTGACAAATACTTTACAACTACAGGTCATTTACAGCTAGAACCACTTCTGGCGGGTTCTAAAGAGCCGTCCCACCCAACTTTTGGATGTTGTAGCTTCAAAACATGCATTACAACTTTACAAAAAAAAAAAAAAAAAAAAACATGCATTACCAAATACATATGTCACAACATTGTCAATGATTTCTAGTGAAAATTAGTCATATGGACTCAATTAGTAAAATAAAAAAATTATTTATGATTCAATTGACAAAATTGAAATGTTTAAAACTTAATTAATAAATGCAATAAGATTAGAACTTTTTTAATTATATTCCTCAATTGCATTCATATCCCAATTAGGCCTTAAATGCAAAGATATTTTCGCAAGTCAAGGGCTTGCTTTCTTAGCTCCTAAGTTTTTGAATTAATTACTCTTAAATCACTTGATCAAGAACCTAATGCAGTAACATCGCCCCCACACTGTGCACACAAATCAAAATTTTTGACTGGTGATACCATGCAAGATGATGGTGTCCATATTAACGATTTCAGACTAAGAACATTTTGTAGATCATCTTGTAAATCGATCATATGCATGATTATAATAGTACTTTGATTTTAATTAGGTAAAAATATAGTGTAAATCATAAGTTACGCAACCATTGAAAAAGTCTTATTCAATATAAGTCTCGCGATTTGCTTTCTCATAACCAAACAAAATTAATCAACATTTCATCCCATTCACACAACGAATCAAACGGAGAGATTGAAATCCTTGTTCCATTTCTTCTTCTTTTTTTTGCCTTCTATTCCATCATACATAAATAATAAAAATAAACATCATTAAAATCTCTCCCTCAAATATTGTTTGATTTACGTAAAATAGTTGTGATTTTTCTTTATGAAGATTGATGTCATTACAAACTAACAAAAATTCAAAATCTGACTTAGCAACTGTAAGAAGTTTTTTCTAAATATGGTGCTATAACTTTGATTGAGTGTTTGTTTGGTACAACTTATTGCAATAAATCTCGACTGCAAAACAGGTGTCGCATTTTCCTTGACAAATACTTTACAACTACGGGTCATTTACAGCTAGAACCACTTCCGGCGAGCTCTAAAGAGCCGTCCCACGCAACTTTTGGATGTTATAGCTTCAAAACATGCATTACCAAACACATATATCACAATATTATCGGTAATTTTCAGCGAAAATTAGTCATATATACTCAATTAGTAAAATAAAATACTATTTATGATTCAATTGATAAAATTTAAATGTTTAAAACTTAATTAATAAGTGCAATAAGATTAGGGCTTTGAATTATATTCCTCTATTGCAATCATATCCCAATTAGGCCTTAAATGCAAAGATATTTTCGCAAGTCAAGGGCTTGCTTTCTTATCTCCTAAGTTTTTGAATTAATTACTCTTAAATCACTTGATCAACGACCTAATGCAGTAACATCCCCCCACACTGTGCACACAAATAAATTTTTTTGACTAGTGATACCATGTAGGATGATGGTGTCCGTGTTAGCAATTTTAGACTAAAATTGATCAAATGGACAAAATGTGAGAAGGTTTATAAACCAATTGACTAAATCGAAAGGCTTATGACTGAATTGGCAAGATATAATCCCCAAAAGCAAACATATCCAAATATATTCAAATAGTCCCCAAAAGCAAAGATATTTTCGCAAGTCATCCACATGTTTTCTTAGCTATTAAGTGTGGCTTGACTATGAACCTGAAGTAGTGACCTCACGGCATCCCCCAACCAACACACACAAATAAAAAATACTCCTTCTCCAATTGGGTTCATCTAGCCAAGTTTTGATCACACTTGACAGCCAATGTCATCACACAGGATGGTCGATGCCCACGTCAACTGTTCTCCGACTTAATCAGCAAAATGCAAATAGGTTTGGGGCCTCGATTGACAAAATCGAAAGGTTCGTGACTTAATTGGCAGGTATAATAGGATCGAGACTTTCTGAATAACCCTTTTCGCGATCGCAATTATATCCCAAGCGGGCCCCAAAGGCAAAGATATTTTCGCACGTTCAGCGCTCGCTTGTTTTCTTAGCCAATAAGGCGTGAATTAATTATTCCTTAATCACCCCGATCAAGAACCTTAATGCAGAACCTCGCACGCTCCCAAATCAAAAACCCCTCCTTTCCC
The DNA here is from genome assembly GCF_016545825.1 of Eucalyptus grandis. Taxonomy (NCBI): domain Eukaryota; kingdom Viridiplantae; phylum Streptophyta; class Magnoliopsida; order Myrtales; family Myrtaceae; genus Eucalyptus; species Eucalyptus grandis. The sequence continues at coordinate 6,940,855 of NC_052614.1, read as the reverse complement.
CCGACGTTTCCTCTCTCCCTCTCCCTCAATCACAGAAAACGCCTGAAAGGGTAGAGATAGAGAGAGAGAGAGAGAGAGGCCGGCGCCACCGCGTTCGAATGGCGGACTCCGATCGCCGCTCCGTCACGGCCGAAGAGCTGGCGCGCCACAACAAGCCCGGCGACCTCTGGATCTCCATCCAGGGCAAGATCTACGACGTCTCCGAGTGGGTCAAGGACCACCCGGGCGGCGACCTCCCGCTCCGCAGCCTCGCCGGCCAGGACGCCACCGACGCCTTCATCGCCTTCCACCCGGCCGGCGGCGCCGCCTGGGGCCGCCTCGGCCGCTTCGACACCGGCCGCCGCCTCGAGGGCTACGCCGTGTCCGAGGTGTCCCGGGACTACCGCCGCCTCGCCGGCGAGTTCGCCCGCATGGGCCTGTTCGACCGGAAGGGCCACATTACGCTCGCCTCCATGTGCTTCATCGCGGCGCTGTTCGGCGCCAGCGTGCTGGGCGTGCTGGCGTCGGAGAGCGCGTGGGTGCACCTCCTCTGCGGCGCGATGATGGGCTTCCTCTGGATTCAGAGCGGGTGGATGGGGCACGACTCGGGCCACTACCGGATCATGGCCGGGCCGGCGCAGAACCGGTTCGCGCAGGTCCTCACCGGCAACTGCCTCGCCGGCATCAGCATCGCCTGGTGGAAGCGCAACCACAACGCCCACCACATTGCCTGCAACAGCCTCGACTTCGATCCGGATCTCCAGCACATGCCCTTCTTCGTGGTGTCCTCCAAGTTCTTCGCCTCCCTCACCTCGTGCTACTACGACCGGAAGATGAACTTCGACGCCGTCTCCCGGTTCCTTGTCAGCCACCAGCATTGGACGTTCTACCCCGTCATGTGCCTCGCCCGCATCAACCTGTTCGCCCAGTCCTTCGCATTGCTGCTGTCGAAGCACAAGGTGCCCAACAGGGGTCAGGAGATTCTGGGTCTCCTCTCGTTCTGGATTTGGTATCCGCTCCTCGTCTCGTGCCTCCCGAACTGGGGTGAGAGGATAATGTTCGTCATCGCGAGCTTCGCCGTCACCGGAATCCAGCACGTTCAGTTCTGTTTGAATCATTTCGCGTCGAGCGTCTATGTCGGTCCGCCTAGTGGGAACGACTGGTTCGAGAAGCAGACCGCCGGGACTCTCGACATCCAGTGTTCGCCGTGGATGGATTGGTTTCACGGCGGATTGCAGTTTCAGATCGAGCACCACCTGTTTCCTCGATTGCCTCGATCCCAACTCAGGAAGGTTTCCCCTTTTGTGAAGGAACTCTGCAAGAAGCACAATTTGCCTTACAGTAGCGCGTCTTTCTGGGAGGCGAATGCTATGACGCTTAGGACGCTTAGGACGGCTGCGTTGCAGGCTAGAGATCTTGCTAATCCCGTGCCAAAGAACTTGGTCTGGGAAGCTGTTAATACCCATGGATGAATTTGTCTGACTAGTTTTAAATTTTGCTGAAGTGCCGCCATTTATGCCTGCTGAGATCAGCTGATGATTTTTTATAGGATCATTACTGATGTTTGATCATTCATGGTTGCAAAATAATCCATGTTTCTCGATGATTGGAGGGTTTAGTTTTGTTGTTTTGGATCTGCAAGTTTGTTTGGTCCACCCATCTTGTTTCTGATAGGTGTTTAAGCATCGATGAAGAAGATGTTCAGGCTGGCAAAATTCTTTCTCCTCATTCTGTTTCCAGCATTTATTGCTGATGAGAAATTTGTGCAGTGCCGAGCTTCATTGGTTTTGTATCCGTTTGGTTCATAAAGTAGTTTCAATTCGTGTGGCTTTTATCCTGCTTTGGAGATTGATGCATTGAAGCATCTGAAACAATGTGTCCTCTTTACTTCTCTTTTTTCCATTCCCCTGTTTTCAATCGTGTACTGTGATGATCAAACTTTTTAATCCTGGCACTTCGACCTGTGCTCCTTGCTTACCCCTTAGAATTCCGATGCATATACGATGCTTCTCATGCAAATCGAGCCCGCTTTTGCTGAAACTCAAGATTAGAAACAGGTTAGGTTGAATATCGATTCAACGATCGCTGTGAATTCAAGAATTCGGAAGAAATCTCAATACTGCTCTGCTCTGTCTCTGTCTCTATCTATCTCTCAATGATATTTTCCGTTTTGTGCCGTCATGCCACTTTGAAGGGACAGACGCAAGTGGTCCTAGTCCTGACAGAACATATGGATCCCACATGCGCAGATCATGGTATGTATAGCAACAAGAATCAATTTTTGTGGTTGTATGTTAGGATATGACCCAAACTGGATACACAGCCAGTGTCGTTCAGGCAAAGGCAGCATCAACTGCTGGACCACCACGGCCATCTTCTAGTGGACAAATGCTAGTTTTGTGAAGAACCTGTGTTGTTGTGTCGCCTATTTACAGCTGCATTCAAGTTGTTTCGGAGCCTGATTTTTCTGGGAAATGCTGTTGGTAGTGAAGACTGAGTCCAAAGGCGCTTTCCCTGCAAGTTGCCATTTTGGTCGTACCCAAATCTTAGTAAATGTTCCGACTTTTTGGTGGTGCCGCTGATTAGGGGAAAGTTGTAGGATGCTGGAGTTGCATCGGACCCCACCCGTCACATGTTGTGTGGACCTCCAGTCTTACGTGGGTCATTCCATTGCAGAGCGCAACAACGAGCGATGATAGTTGGGTCGTGTGCCGTGTCTTAGCGAGTATGAACTGTTTTGCATTGATGATGTTTTTGTGAATGCAACCTAAGCGTTTATAGGATCCAGTCCTCACGTTCGGAACCAAGCGATGCGTGAGAATACGTGTCAAAGATGCATGCATATTTCGCGCTGGGCTAAAACCTCGAGCCTGTTTACTTCATGAATAGAACTTGACTGGCCGGCAGGCCAACGAATGCATTTGGCGTTCCCCTTTTTTAGCATCTACGCTTGGATTGAGGCCTGAATTGAACCACTTTTTTGTCTTAGGAAGAAGATTTCACGGTTTCTTCGGCGGACCATGGTAAATTACATTACAAATTACAATTGGTGATCTGTTACGTCCAGACCACCTATCTGTCAAAAAATTGCAGCGTTCCTTAAGCGAAAGCAAAGGATTAACTCTGGCATTAGAGTTCTTCGTACATCCACACCAGGAATAGGAAAAAAGATGCAGGATTGTATGATTATACTCTGTTATATCATGACAGGACAGAAAAGCAAAGGGTCGGAGAGAACGGAAGCTCAGCATTACAGGTAATTAATCTCTCGCGACGGCATCAACATAACCAGAACATGATAATTAACTGCTCAAATTAGAACAAAGAATATAATCAAATAGGCATGTATATTACTAATCGGCTACACACTGGTAGAGTACGTACCCTGTAACTCTGAAAGAGAGGAGCTCTGGTTTTCATTATCGTTTACTGGAGGGTGGAAATAATCGCAGATCCTGCTTCCCCTGCCCTCCTGTCGAGATTAAACAAGATGTATTTTGCCGGCACTCATCACTTTATAGATCAGCTGCTAACGCAGTTGAAGTGCTTTCAGACCGAGAAGGCGAAGAATCAGAAGACAGATTATTCACTGAACAATTCGTCGGGTCTTCTCCTGCGCCCTTGTTCCTGATATCTTCAATCATATTGTGAACCACGCTCATTTTGGGACGATCCCTCGGCAACGTAGCCAAACAGAGCAAAGCCACTTGCAGAAGAGCCGTCATGTCTTCTTCCATTTCCTTGTAACCCATCAATTCGAAATCGAACACCTCCCTCTTCCACTCTTCTTGGGGCACGCGCTGAACCCACTTCACCAAACTCGTCTCTCCCTCTCCGGTCGCCATTTTCCCTGTCAGAATTTCAAGGACGACAACGCCAAAGCTGTAGACGTCGCACTTTTGTGTATATTTCCTCTGTGTGCTTCCATGATTGTTGTGGAGAATCAGCTCCGGAGCCGTATAGGTGTTGTCTGATGGCAATGGCGAAGGCAACAGTTGGTGGAGACCGATGTTGGAAATACAGGCACTCCCTGAATCATCGACTATGATGTTCGATGACGTGACATGTCCATGGACGAGCTTCGCATTGCTATACTCGTGAAGGTAAGCTAGGCCACTCGCGGCACCTGCAGCTAGCTTTATCCTGGCGGTCCAATCCAATGGAGTCCTCCCTGGTCCTCTATTTTCTGTAACATTCGCAATTCATCAGTTATAAATAAAAAGGGGCACTTGCAAGTTGCAGCAACAGTCAGTGTTAAACACTATCTAACTTGTCAACCTAGAACTCAATACAATTTGCACTTGAAAGAAGTTTAAGAACCCCTCTCTCTAGTTTGCGCTTTGAATTTTCCGCGGAATTTAGAAGTCGAAAAAGATGAAAATTTGGGCATTCGCATGCTAACCCCGGGGGATAAAGCATTAACCAAGTAGAAGCACTTGCCACTTCTATACCAAGAAACAGAACAAGGAAGAACAACAGCGTGTGAACAGTCGATAACCACAATTTGCACAAGAAATGACTTGTCTGGAGATGCAAAACCATTGCATATGCAAAGAAACCCCAATCAATCAACATATCAGAAAGATTCATACTGCAAATTGCACACAGTCTGCAACAGAAGAAGGAACCATTTTTTCGAGCGCAAAACAGAGACCATGTCGAGATGATGAATTTCATAAGGGTGATAAGCACAAACCATGAAGCAGAGAGTGCATGCTTCCTCTGGGCAGATAGTCATAGACCAAGAGCAATTCATCCTGGGAATGATAGAAAGCCCTCAAGCTCACCACGTTGGGGTGCCTCAGACCCCCAATCTCCTTCAGCCTCGCGTCGACGTCCTTCCTCCTCCGCCGCAGCACCTCCCTCACCCTCTTCACCACCACCGTGCCGCCGTCGGCCACCACCACCTTGTACGTGGTCCCCACGCCCCCCTTCCCCAGCAGCTCCGCCGACGACCGCAGCAGGTCGTCCACCCTGTCGAACCCCCTGCACCCGTCGAAAACCACCAGCTCGCCCCCGTCCCCGCCGCCGACGCCGCCTCCGTGGATTCCGTACGTCTGCTTCTGAGCTCCGGTCTTGACCTCGCAGGGGCTTTCGCTGCGGACGCGGCGGCTTCTCTTCCTGTAACAGCACCACGTGACGGTCGCGAGCGCCGCCGATACTGCGACCGCGTCGACGGCGACGATCGACAGCACCGTGCGATGGTCGAGACGCTTCTGCTTCGGAGCGATCGCCTCGGGCTGAACGGTGTCGATCGCCGCCGTGTGGTTGGAGCAAACGGACGGCAACGGCTTCCCGCAGAGTCCTTTGTTTCCGGAGAAGGCCGTCGCCGGGAAGCGCCACAGGGACGTCGGAATTCGCCCCGCGAGCTCGTTGTCCGAGAAGTTGGCGTCCGAAAGCGACGGGAACGAGTCCACAGCCGCGCCGAGAGTTCCGGTGAACGAGTTCGCCTCGAGCCGGAGAGTCAGCAAGCGCGGCAGCCGGGCCAGCTCGGCCAGCGGGATCACGCCGGTGAAGTTGTTGTGCGAGAGGTCGAGCCGCCGTAGCCGCCGGAGGTTCGGCACCCCGGCGGGGAAGTCGCCGGAGAAGCCGTTGTACGAGAGGTGGAGCTGCTTAAGGTTCGGCCACGAGGAGAGGTCGACGGAGAAGGACGCCGCGAACCGGTTGCGCTTCAGGCTCAGGACTCGCAGCTCGGCCAGCCGAGCCAGCGGCTCGACGTAGCCGCTCAAGTTGAGGTTCTCGAGGACGAGCTTGGTGACGCGGCGGGTCCGCGCGTTGCAGGTGACGCCGAGCCACGAGCCGCCGCAGGGGTCCGACGAGTTGGCCCAGCCGGCGAGCGAGCCGGAGGCGTCCGCCCATGACTTGAAGGCCAGCAGCGCGGCGGAGTCCGGCGAGTCGGAGACGGCGACCGGGAAGAGGAGAGACGAGGCGAGGGCGGCGAAGAGGAGGAATCGCGCTGCGGACATCTCTCTGTTTTCCCTCTCTTTTTCCCGGCGCGACTTTCTCGGGAAAGCTGGAGAAGAAATTGAGGGAAAATGGCGAGGCCTTCTTATTCTCGGCATAGCCGTTGGAAGGGACGAGAGAGACGGGGCTGTTTGGACGCGGGGGCTAATGAATGCCCGACGAGGATACCGTGTCCTGGAGCGCGTCCCTCATGCGCCGCACGGTGCATCCATGGCGAGGCGGGCCAGGGCTTGGGTTCGGAGAGGTCATCGGATGGGGTCGGGTTCTTGTGAGTCCGGTGCATCACGGCCTTTGATTCGAATGGATGTCACGCGAGGATCGAATGATTTAAATGATCGCGGCGTACCGAGCTCATGTCGGCATAGTCTACACAATGAAAGTTTCGTTTTTGGCGAGCATCTACCCAATTCAATTAAGATGAAGAATGAATATAAGCAGGGTTAGATGTCGGACGCGAATCCTAAAATTTTTTTAGAATGATGATCTTGGAGGAGATAGAAATAAGCTAAATCAAAATGGTGAGATTATATGGGTGAAATTGAAATTAATCAGCTAGAAATGCATTTTGAAGGGAAGACTCATTCAATTAAGAGTGCTCAAAATCATAGCCGTACCAAATGGACAAATTCGTATGCCCCAATATAGACGAGCTAAAATGAATGATTTCTAAAGCGGGTCAAGTCCCATCGCATTATAATACTTAGGGTGTGCTTATTCATTGCAAACTTCATGATTAAGAAAAATATTTTCATGCAAATCATTTTAAGAAAAACGGTTAGTTTTCATTCGTTTGGTGATTAAAATGAAAGTTTTCCTTCTTACTAGAAAGGAAAGTTATTTTTCTTAATCTAAATTTCTTATTTTCAGTTTATAAAAAACGTATTCTGTAAATCGATTAACTTGCCATCATCTAAATATTGAAAAATCGAAAAATAATTTTTGAAAATAATTTTCCTCGAACAAAAGGATTCTTAGTTCAATAAATGAGTGCGCTCCAGAAGTAGGTCGTCGCTAGTTACTCCATGCAACCATTGCCTGCCAGACGTACCAATTTGGTGGAAAGCGTAGTGATGCTTTGGAACCACCTAAATACTTTGTCATCAAAGGAAGTGGGGTCTCCTCCGCTGTGCGAGAACGGGAAGTTGTCAATTTCGGGTGTTCATGATGTTGTCCACGAGATGATTGAATGGTGGCGTGAACAAGCAGCCACAGCCCTACAGTTTGCAATGTCATCACTTAGATAATTGGCAAAACTAGGCAGCTGGAGGCGAATGGATGTATTCCATGACGAGACATGAATCTTGATCTAACATGCAATATTACTTCTGAACTTTTAATTTACTTAATGCGGTCCTTGAGTCTTAGTCAAATATGTAATGTCGTCCCTAAATTTTTCCTGAATTTTGATTAAATGTTCAGAGTGGTTCCTAACACTTATAAATTTTATATAATCTGGGGATTACATTGAATATTTACCGATAATGTAGTGACCAAATTGAACAAACTAAAAATTGATGAAAGGCATTGGATATTGAGGTTCGATTGTGCTATTATCCCTTTTCTTGAACGAATAAATTAGAAATGATCGTGATTGGCTTGACCAGCATGGGCTTGATAATTTCTTTAATAAAGTCACGAAGCAAGGGTCGCTATTGTCATTCGATATTGACTCACTTTCTCTACTAAACTCTCTCTCCTTGCACACACGCATTATATGCGCCTCTTTAACTTGAATTTTCCAATTAAAAGCAAAAAGGGCAAGTACTTAAGATAATAGCTTTCATCATTTCCACAACGTTTTAGATTTCCACATTGGTGTTACTAAAGTTTCCAAGCACGAAAAGCAAGCCGACACCCAAACCAAATCATTAAGGTTTCAAAGAGAATCGATTGGCAGGCTATGCTCGAAGAAAGATCCAATCCTTGTGAGAGTGTCAAAGCCATCACACTTCACTTGGAAGCCAAGCCTTTGAGGATTCCGATAAAAGCAAAGTTGGAGCAGCAAGAACTTATGCCTTTCCCTTGGGCCCAAGGCCGTAAAATCTCACCATAATCTTATCTTGTCCTTACCTTTTTATGCATGGAAGTGATAGGATTGTGACAATGGTAAGTGCTCATGGGCAACGCCTAGAATTTGCTTTTCACGTAGGGGTAAGTCGATTCCTATTCATTGAAACGACATTATAATATGCTAGTAACATCATGATCACTTCCGCTACAAGCGCTTACACTTCATCGGAAATCCATTTCTTCTTCTTAGAGAAGAGAGGGACGGGAGCTTTGTCCTTGCCTCAAGGATTTGCATCGATGGAGGTCGATCGGTCCGAGGTTAGGGCGCCGCCTTGGTGGTTGCAAATGCATGGCTATGGTTATGAATGAGTAATGAGTGCGGACCCACTTGTTCTAATGTAAAAGCTTGTTCTTGAAGACTAAGGAGAGGTGGTCGGGCCTTTTACAAACATTTGAATCGAAGACTAAAGAAAGGTCGTGATTCAGCACCAAATCTCAACCCATTGGCTTAGAGTAGGCGATTCCTATTACCACAGCCTTAGTCGGACGCCGGTACTTGGTGGTCCGAAACTCATTCATCAAGTAAGATACAAGCACAATTACTGCAAAGTGACCCCTGGTTTTTGAATGTCGGCTGCATCACCAGTCCACCACGGCCGGTGGGTAAACGTATCAATTCTGACTTGCTCTATTTCTCATCATTCGAAAAACATCCTCAAACCCTCGCAAAGAATATAATCAATGGTGAAAAGACATCATATAAAATTAATTTACTTGTAGGTTGAGATAAGATGATACGATCCCTTTAACATCTTTAAAGAGCATTGTTACTCATGTAAAATTCTTGACTTGCTCCATTTCTCATCATTCGCAAAACATCCTCGAACCCCCCCACAGAATATAATCAACGATGAAAAGAAATCATGTAAAATTAATTTACTTGTAGGTTGAGATAAGATGATACGATCCCTTTAGCATCCTTAAAGAGCATTGCTACTCATGTAAAATTCTTGACTTGCTCCATTTCTCATCATTCGCAAAACATCCTCGAGCCCTCCCACAGAATATAATCAACGATGAAAAGACATCATGTAAAATTAATTTACTTGTAGGTTGAGATAACATGATACGATCCATTTAGCATCCTTAAAGAGCACTGTTACTCATTTCAAGACTAGAAGATTCGCAAGAAAGATAGTTCTCTCCCGATCTAAATCCTAACCCCATTCTTCTCTATCGCGTAAAGAATCAAATCCGAGCAATATCTTTTGACCTAGTGTTTGGTTTTTTTGGGATTTATACTTCCTAGGCTCTCTAGTCTCTTTCATGGCCGTATGCATTAGGTCAGGCAAGGCCAGCTAACAGGCCTGGCTGAGTTTGTTTCTGTTTCTCTCAAGCCCTAACATATCTCGGGTAGGTCCATTAATGGAGGTCACTTTAGATCCTTCCCTAAATAGCACGTCTCCGAAAAGCTGTCTTCATTACAAGAATCGAGTACACGCACATCGACCCTATTGATAGTGTCAAATCTAGGGGGGTCCGCTAGTTTTAACATACAAGCTGCCCAATTTCACAGTTCAAGTAGATAGTTGAATACGCACTCGGTTCATGTAAATTATGCATTCGTGTCTTAGCATCTACACCAAATTCTCGTTGCGAAAGCCATGATTCTCGTTGGGTTTGGCTACATTTGGCATGGAATGATAGGAATGTGTCAAGCATTAGTTTAGCGATGATGTATTTTGAGTTATGGAGGCAAAGGTAAATAGTGAGGGACCAATTCAAATACTCGAGGAGCGTGGTCGAATCGATGTTGAAGCCGTGCTCATTACCTCTCTCAAGCCTCTCGCTCCCTATTGAGTTGGAAAAATTCCTTTCGCGGAGCTCAATTGGGTAGGTACCTTGGAAGTTGAAGGCATTAAATGCTCTCCCTAGTAATTAGTACAAGCAGTACAGCACCTCTCTCTCTCTACATAAATTTCTCCTTATAGATTGAATCAATTATATATCAAAAAATAAATCGAAAACTTCGCATGTACTCAAAAGTTAGGGTGGCTTTTGGAGAGCTCCGATATAAATTTGAACCTACAAATTCATGTTAGAGACAACGAAATTTATTCATAAAGTGACATTGATAGCCCTCCGCGGGCAGATGGCAGGGTAGGTTTTCCACCAGCCATGGGGCAGGGAAGGGGAATGGGATCCTCATCTTCGCGTCGCCCTGCGCCAATCTCTGCTGCCAAAGTTCATTGAGTGTTTTCAGCAGTTACTCCTTCGAATGTCCGGTTACGGTTGAACTAATTTGATAAGTCAGTTTTAGTATCCTAGCCTTATTTAGATCTAGAGAACTAAACTCATTCGATTCTAGAAAATCTCATATGAAGGGGACATGGGAATAGGTGGCTGGAATAAAGAGAGCGCACGAGTTGGTTGGTATGTCAATTAAGGAGTTCGATGTCGATGGCCAAGTCCCTGATCAAGGAACAAAAGGTGATCTTCCCATTATTCGCAACCACACTAAATTGACCTAGTTCAACTCTCTTGTTCAATCGAATGGAGAATATTCATATTGAGATTCATCTAAGAACTCATTATACCAAAATTGAGATCTCGTGCTTCTTGGACTTGCCATAGACTATTGGCCTCATCGGCAACAGACTTCCATTTTCTTAGGATGTGGTTTCTCGGATGTGATAGGGCTATGATTGAAAGAATGAAATCAAGATGAATAGTTAGTACTGTGGCCAATAACCATGATGATTGATAACCAAGATCTTACCAACTTGGTCCATGGAAGAGCTTTCAAAACTCCATGGACACGCAGAAGAAAAATGCTATTCCCATTCGGACCAAGACATAATTTTTACTTGTTCAAATAACAATTAAGAATAAAGCAGGGTCAGTAACAACAAATCCCTTTATAATAAACAGAACCATTTTGCAAGTTCATTATTACGGATAGTTCCTATAAAGGGTCGGACTAATAACATATACAATACTTGAATTCTCGATGTAAATGCTACATAGTTGATTCTCATTCTTCAGAGATTACGAGCGTAATAGAAACATCCGTCGACAAAAGAATCATAGTACTTTGAGTTTTATGATAGAAGAAAAAGATGCCCAAAATAAAAAGAGATAACTTTAAACATTTTTATATAGTTCAGGAATTATATTAAACAAATCAAAAGTTCAAATATGACATTGCATATTAAGTTAAAAGTGTTGAGATTATATTAAATAAATTAAAAATTAATTATGGCATCATAGATGATGCAAAAGCTAAAAAATTATTTCTGTCATTAAAAAGTGAGAAAAAAAAACTCTCTCTCAACCGCCCAAAACCCCAGACTAAATGTAGAGGGCTAACTCAGAATAGTCTGCCATATGAACATGGAACCTTGATCTCAGTGCCTGCACCGTTAATCTTAGCCTTTATATGCTACTCTATATGATAGGCAACGTAAATGCCCGCAAGTTTTTATATCTATTGAATCAGCAAGTGTTCAATGTAGGTCGTGTGTTCTTGATAGACTGGCTAGAAAGTACAAGGGCATGATTCCCTGCTGAGGGCATAGCTGCATCTCCCGAGCTTACCCCAGACTTCGTAGAACCGTAGCTCAGGGAGGAGGAATTTTCTGTCAGATGACATGGAGTGATCCCAGAGAAAAGTAGAATTAGAATAGTGAGAGAGGGGATGTGGGACCCGCAGACACCTGAAGCAAGATCGGAGATCATATTTCGGTTGCGATTCACCGACCTTGATTCGTAGGTCTTTACAGTGCGCGATAGTTGTGGATTGATGTATGAATACTCGTATTGTTCGACCAAATCAAGTCATGTTGCGACATGCGAAATGTGACTGACTCGCGAAAAGAGCACCGAGGAGCCTTGCTGACCTTTCCGGCAACGCTCGTCATTCATCTCGAAGTTAGCTAGGCCGGCATTGCGGCCAGCTTCGAGTGGCCTTGTACCTCGGCCGAACGCGGGACGACCCTAAAAGACCGGGTGACCCTTTGGCGACCTTTGCTGGTTTATACATCTGCAAGGCCAATAAAAACAGGAGTTCCAATCTCCTGCCTCGGTCAGACAGGATAATAAGCCTGCACATAGCCCCAGCATGGAGTCCGGCCTTGGTTTCATGCGGTTGTCGTCGCCGGTCATGTCCACCGGCCATGACATGGTCCTAGACCGAGGCATCACCTTCGCCATCGATCCCTTCTTGCTGTTATTGAACATAGGCTAAAATTGCCGAACGTAGTTGGCAAGAAATTTCAGAAGGATTCTGTCTTCACCACTCCAAAATTCCAATCCCATGATATCTAATCTAAGCATATATGCTTGTCAATTCGATCCACAATGAGAAGAAGAGAACACAACCATTGAATGGGCAAATTTACCACTTTATATAACAACAAAATCTGTCATCGATTCTTCCATGACCCATTTTCAAGTCAACGCTTCATCACTCGAAAATGGTGAACAAGAAATTGAGAAAACCAACAAAAAAAAAAAAAAAAAAAAAAAAAAGAGCCTACAGCATTTTCCTTTTCTCGATTGCTCACTTGCCATTTTCATCCATTTCTTTCAACCCGCAATCAGCAACTCCATGAATTCTTCCACAGTATTTCACAAAACCCAGAAACCAAGAACAGAAACAAGAAAAGATTTGTAGGAGAGAGATATTGCAATGCCAAAGATACAGATGCAGTACCAGCTTCCATGGATGGAATCAGAAAGTGAGCTTCCAGATCTTGATCCTGAGATCGACCTTGCACTCGGAATCGCTCACGGTGGCCACCGACGGCGACTTACCTTGAGGGGGGACCACGCCTTTGAACCCTTCGCAGCTCACTCGAATGCCCACCTTGTTGCTCTTCAGCTTGCCGGCGCTCACCATCACTTTGGTGTCCATCTGAATCTTCACGGGGACCCCATTCTTCTTCTTCAGATCTGACCTCAGCGAGGTCACCGACTCGGCGTCGAGATCTTGGGAGCTCATCGACACGATCGCCCGCAGCGGGGTCACGGCCATCTCGTTGCTCGTGAACGCCGGGAGCGACCCGTTGCCGAGGAACACGGGGTTGGACGCGGACGACGTGAGCGCGACGTCGAAGGAGTCGTAGGCGAAGGTGAAGTGGCTGTTCGGGTTCTTGGAGGTGAGGGTGAGGTTGAAGAGGGTGATGAGGCGGGTGGAGGAGCCGTCGGGGGCGGCGGTGAGGTTGAGGGTGGCGGTCCGGAGGGAGGAGACGGAGAACTCGGGGCGGTGCGGGCGGTAGAGCACGTAGACGGCGGCGCCGGCGATGGCGGCCAGGAGGCAGAGCCCGAGCACGAGGAGGACCGTCCAGAAGCAGCAGCAGCAGAAGCTGCACCGCGGGCCTTCGTAGCGGCGGCGGCGGCGGTTGTGCCCGGCCGGCTGCGGGCGGTAGGGGCGGTAGAGCTGGGGCTTCGCGGGCGCCGCCGGAATGCCAGGGGCGGGGGCCGCGCCGCCGTTGACGGCGGGCTTGCTAGCCGGGTAGACCCTGTCCGTCATATTCTCGAATGTCTAAGGATAAATTCTGAGCTGTGTGAAGGCAATGCGGGCCAGAAGGGGAGGGAGAGAGAGAGAGAGAGAGGCGATGATCGTTTGGAGAGTGGTGAGAGAATGCAGATCAGAGAGCGAGGGGAGAAGTAAGAAGATGAAGAAGAAGAAGAAGGGAATGTCAGGAGAGAGAGAGGAACTGAGCACCAGCAACAGAGATAGATACACCTGAGCAGAAGCGAAGCTTGTTACTTCTACTCTCTCTGTCTCTCTCTCTCTTTCTGTGTACTGGTGGGTTGCTTGCGAAACCTGCTAAAAATTCTAGCTTGAAGGACAGATTTCCTTCCTGAGCCACCCAAAATGTGGTTCTTTTGTTGCTGTTGATGCTTGACATGTGATGGTCAGGTGACGGTGAAGTGTCATCTCCCAAAACCCACCTCCCAAAAAAAGGAGCAAAAAAAAAAAAAGTGGGTCCAGTTCACTCGCTCCTTTAGTTGTCCTCTTTTATTTTATTTTATTCTAATTTTCCCCCTAATTTCTCTCTCATGGGTTTCTTGCAGATCAGTCAAGAAACATGAATTTGGATCGTGGGTTTCTTGCAGATCAGTCAAGAAACATGAATTTGGATCGTGGGTGAGAGTTTGGTTGATGTGGGTTTTCTCGATTTCTGTCATTCTTTCATTCCAATCCGTCTTGACTTTCAGCAAGATTTGACCCGCTAGATCTCATCACTAGGCTAAAATCCCCTCTAATTAGAAAAAGAAAATCTCTTCTTTTTTACCCTCTAAAGATATTGCGTAATCGGATTAGCTTATGGTGGGGCAACGTCAATAACAGAGGAGGGTATCGCTTCGTTTCGCATTAACTTCAGTCTAAAGTCAAAAAGCCTCAGGCTCATCGATTAAAAATGTTGCTTTCTAGGCGGGAGAAAAGCTTAATTTAACCTAATCGAAAGGGAACAGAAAACCAGCAAGACAATAATTGAAGGGAGAGCATCGATGGGCGTGAGAACCTTAAAAAGTGGCATGATGATGGGTCTTATAATTAGACCACCGACACAAGGGGGGGAAATGATCTGGCGATCGCACCCCATTGGGAGAGCCACTCATGGGCCTGTGATGCCTTTCCAAGTACCAACATCTATCTAACCTTCCTGTTTCCATACAAGGTTGATCACATTGATTAGCTCACATCATGAAATGTGATCATGATCCGGGACAACGAATAGACTAAGGGGAGCATATTCTGAGTAACGAATTTGACCTCTCGTTGTTTGATTGCAAAGCAAAGAGAATCCTGAAATGAATGGGTTCAAGGTGCCTCTTTTGCATTACATACCGACAAAAGTACATTGAGAGAAATCTTACGATTTGTTGCCAAATGAAAATGCGTTTGTGCCAAAAGTCTTTATTGGCATTGATCTGTCTATGGCAATTTCGAATACGGTCATGATGCAAGTGAGACCCTTGCGTAAAATGATTAGCCAGCTAGACATTCATCGATGTTACGCCACTTCCTGTAGGAAGATGTTTTGGCAGCAGTTATTAGCATCGTCAATCGATTTGTTGAAGTATCGCTAAATAAAAATTTCTAACGGCTCGTTATATATTTCAGCATTTTTCTTGGATAATCACATTGACCGCTGTCTTGAGCAGATGTATAATCTCAATGTGAACTGCACTGATTGATTGTGATGATGTTTCTTTTCGGTCAGTGAAATACATCTCTCGAGTTAAATGGCAGAGAGGAAAATCCAGCAACCTAAGAAGAATTCCCACAGAGACAGGCAAGACTACTGTTTTTGTTTTCGAATGTTTATTTTATAATATGATAAAAAGGGCTTTGGATCGAAAGAGAGAGACATCATACCTGGACATGAAATCTCTGTCCACGAGCACATGCGCAAGCATGTGAGTTGCAGTTAGATACGTACAAGACATCTCTAGGTTGGTTCAAAGAACAGAGACGAGGGCATGTGAAGGAATGAACATGCTGTTAAGAAGACGCATAACCGAACCATGAACATGGCGAAAGACAGGCTCAATACGCGTCCACACTAGAGCCCCGACACGGATGAATAATGCACGCCACACGCCGAGAAAATAAGTAATTCGACCGATTCACATTCGCATCGGGAGCCCTTGAATATGCCCTTGAATCTACTACCCAAGGAGACATTGCTTTTGATGGCTCGAATTTTATTGAAAAAGGAAATTATGCTCATTCACTCATTTGTAAGAATGGGAATGAATGTTGAGAGAAATTCCAAAAATCAGGTAGACTCGCTACATCAAACAGCAGATAATCCATCATTTTTCTTCACAAAGCTTTGAAAATGCACCGGTACAGGTGACCAGTTGTCAACAACCAACAGGAATCCAACTCCCCTGAACAATTTTGCAAGGAAAAGTTGAAATGTATCTGCTCATTTCGCACTGTGCAATGTATATCTGCATAATGAACATCTGCACAGAGATTCTGATACCATTGTCTCTCCATTCCATGCAAGCCAGAATATTAACAATGACAGGTGATGAATGAGCGAGATTTTCTTTCTTGCGGCCTTAGAAGTCTTTTGAATTGTGATGGAAGAAAGTGTCGCCGTAAACAGATTTCCCAACTGAGCAGGATGCAGCAACTGCAGAATGCCCAGTATAAGAGCAAGCGACCAGCAAACAGTGCCTCACAAGAAATTCCACATACGCTCCTTAGTCACGCTTACGCTCAAAATTTGGCTCCATCACCCAAACGCGAATTTTTAAAGCCTCTCTTTTAGGCTGCCCAACCTGTTCTCAGACAAATTAGCATGTTAGTGCAATTGTGATTGCTAAGGCACTACCCCCAAGATAATACAACTTGAATAAGCATTAAGTTCTTTTTCAATTCGCTATATATTTTCATCCCATCCACACGAATTCAGAGGGAACAGAGAGAGATGGATTGTGCAGCAAAATAATGTACAAACTTTCCCTTAAACAGTTGAGAAAAGAAAAACTAGGCAAGAATGAAGGAAAAGCAACTGAAAGCAAGATGTTATCCGCAGAACGAATGTGGAAAAAACCATTTCAGTCCTTCATTTGCTCTTGCAAAATCTAAATGAACTGTCAAGACAAATTACCAAGGTAAAAGCATGTAACAGTGTACTGCAAAGTTGGGAGGATAAAAACTTTGATAATTCCTCTCAGAATATGAGTACCTTTGGAACCTCAAGGTTCTATTCAGGAGCATCATTGTAAGCAGAACAGGCAACATCGCTAAACATAAGTGCTCCAGGGAATGCCCGCTGATGATGTAACTATTAGCATGGTATATCCTCCGGTCAGCAAAAGCTTCAAATTTGGAGAGAAGGTAGATGCCTGCAGCAGAAAACTCAGGATTCTAAAATGGACTACTTTTAGCATAGCTAATGCACTTTGTACAGTTCACTGTACATTTCCGACGTGTGCATAAGAAAAAAACTTTGCACATTGCATACCTATTGATGAACTAATAGATATAGGCAAAAGCGAGCTGAAAATAACACCCACGGTGAGATCAAACTGATAGCTTAAGAAAACATATCGACTGGTGCAAAGACAAGGACACACTATAAATCCTTAATTCTGTGCTCCAGCAAAAATCAAGAAATACCAATCACAAGGTAAATACAACTAAGGAGAGTAAAATTAGTAAATTAAATCCTTAATTCCATGCTCCAGCATAACTCAAGAAATACCAATCATAAGGAAGGTAGATACAACTGATGAGAGTAAAATTAGGAGACTACAATCGCTTATCCTTTGGAGGGACAAGGTGAATTTCACGTTTCTGATAACTTCAGTTGTAAATGCTAACTTCGCAATCTCTACTTTTTGAAATAAATGACGAGTTTGAAAAGGGGCGCGGCAAAGCAAAACCTAGTTTTGACAGTACATTAGTTTCCACTATATTCTATTGATTTGTGATATGCAATTGAAAACCGCATGGCATAGACTGCACATGATTAACTCTCCCGGAATCAAATTATGAGGTCAAATGATTCCGGTTTTCTTGCAGTCATGCTTAAAAAAGAAACTTGAGAGTTTACAAGAATTCTTGCCAGTGCAATGATACCCAAATCCTGATGCCAGTGCAATGATACCCAAATCCTGATCTGAAACGTACGAGGTTCAAATGTTCCTTATCTTCTTGCAAATGATGTTCAATAAACTACTACGAAACACTGTTGAAACATGGTATCATGATTCGAAATTGTAAGTCTAACCAAAGGAACATTAATTGATGATTGCCAACAGTCCACATCACACCATCGAATCTCCTTAAAAGTAAGAAAAAACAGATCAGTGAAAGAGGCAGAGAACCCAAAGCCCCTTTAATTCATGGCACAACAAACTAAGTATAAACACATTCTCTGCCGTGATCAACTTTCATTTGTTAACTTAGAGAGGATAGTAAACTAGAAGGCTCTAAAATCCTAGGACTTCGAATCTTGCTTTCTTTTCGGACAAAAGTAAAAATACTTGCTCTCCTAACTTTTTCATATTGACGACGTCCTGACAAAATTTTTGGCAATCCATGAGGACACTGCATTAACCACTGAGAAGGTTTTCCTCTTATTCTTATAGGTGACTCATGAAATTTCTAAAAAAGGGGTATAAATAATTTAAGAAAAAATAGTCGCCACTAAAGTGTAGCATTGGAGTAAACCTCCCCCAAATACACTTTCTTTGATCCCCATTACTCTCTTTTTAAGCAGAAGAAACCTAGATGCAAAGGCAACAAGATTGCGTGGCCCGTGAAAAGCTACTCAGAGAGAACATGAAACAGAGAAACAGACAGGAAATGTGCCATACCTGCTGCCCAAAGCCAATATCTCGAGTGAGTATATTTTGGTGGGAACAAAAGTGTCATAAATGGGATCACAACACATGGAATCAACTGAAACATCATGCGCAACCGGAGATCATTAAATGTTCTGCAAGCAGCTCGACTTAGGCATAGTCCAATGACCAATTACTCAAACAAGAGGCTCAGTCATCTAAATGGCAGTGCTGAAATCCAGAAACCAGAGTCTGACCTTTCATAAGCTGCGCTGAGAAAGGAAAAGAAAAGGAGCAGAGACAAAAAGCTTAATCCAGTCCTTTTCCCCACTCTCTCCACCAAAAAACTGGAAAATAGAGAGGAATATGCTATCATCATCTGCGGTTGCCAGTGAACATCAAACTATGTCAATAAGGTTTGAAGCAAACAATTAGAATGTCGAGGCAAAATGCCCATATGCACAAGCAGTATAAAGTAAGATATTGCATAGAAATGTGTGCAACTCTCTATCCTAGGCTTCAATGTCGAGTATATTCATAGATTTCTGTTGCTGAGTTTCTAAACTTCAGGTACAAGTTTGAGCTTCACAATACATAAATAACACTGTCACACATTAGAATCAATTACTGTCCTTTTGCAATTGAGATCAAACCAGTTCATGGCATGGTGGAGGGTGTGGAAATAGAGCTAAACAAACCATCATGCAGGAATGGGAGATTTGATAATTCTAAATGATCCAACAACATTCAGCGACCAGTAGATGCTTCAAATTGTCTAGATTGAATGTAACATTGTGCTAAAAAAGGGCTTTTCCCTTCACTCTTTGAATTTTCCTAGGAGCAGATACAGCTATATTAAGAGAAAAACAGCAAAACCCAACAGTGTCAAAGTGAAACGTTGCGCTAACCGGCAATGTATCCCACATCAGCCTACTGTCATCAGGCTTCAGGTGATAATATGCCGAACCAAAAGCCACACCTGCTATTCCAGCGTAGAACAATGTCCAACCCAAAATTTCTCCTTGCAAACTGCAATCAACCAATTTCCCAAATGGCATCAAGCGTCAACATAAAGGACGCATAAAGGACGAAAGCTAACGCAACAAAAATAGGGAATAAGTCTTAGCCGTAGGCAGACCTGATCTTAAACTACCACTGATGGGATGAACTTGACTGATTATAATATCTGAAATCCAATCGCCTAACTCCATCCCCACTAACAAAGAACATGGGTAATGAAAAAGGTTGACAAAGGTGACCAATATAATCACTACCTCACGTTAAAGTAGCTCCCTTGAAGACACAGAACAAAGCCCAGCACACCCACGATCAAGAACGGGAAATTGGTGATCACATTGAGCGTGTTGGGCACACCTGCGGAACAACCCACAACGCAACACGGCACAATCAATCATACCCACCAAGCAAAAATACACACGATCATCCGCCATGCGCATTCATAGAGCACATGCAAACGCAGAGACAGCATAAACAAAAGAAAACGGAAGAGAACCCGTCGACCGCACCGAGGAAATTCCGCATGTCAGCGTAGACGTGATGCTTGGGAGAGTAAGGGATCTTCGGGGTCGCCAGCATGAGGAACAGCCAGCAGAGGAGCGCTCCTGCCCAGACACGACCCCGTTTCGATCTCGCAATCTGCTGCTTCGCCGCCCACATCATCTCGTCCCAGTTTCGGTGCTGCGAAAATCTTCTCTGCGGGGCAAGAAATGGGGACGGAGAAGTGGGAGAAATGTGTGAACAATTCTTGGTTTCTTGACTGCTCGGATTCGAATTGCCGCAACCCGCAAAAGTTAGAATCTTTTGGGTTCTTCCTTTTTTTTCTCCTTTGTTTTGAATTCATTCGATTTGAGGATGTTGACGTTGTTCTCGTTTCATTCGACGGGGGAGGATGTCTTCTGCAGGCACGTGTCGCGCGATGTTCCTTTTTCTCGACCGCCTCTGATAGCCGTTCGATCCGGTTTGAGAGGGCGTCATCTACGGTGGATGCGACTGGTGACCATGCCCAAGGAAATAAATATTTTTCTTTAAGAAGAATAGAAAAAAAGTCACAATACACCCAAATTATATCACTTGTGACAAATTTATTCTAGATCTTTTTCTATGACATCAAAAATCTCAAATTTATACATGTGTGAGATATTTACTATTCAATTTCGTTAATAAATATCGTTAAAAATCTATCTACATGATTGTCGAAAGGTATATAGTGATGACGTGATGCTAAGTGAAATAAAAATGATATTATTTTGACTAGATAATTACCTGATTGAATCTGGACGGAAGGTAAATGTGTCACATGAATACAAGTTTAAGATTTATATATATATATATATATTGGGTAAATATATCATAAATGACATAATTTTTTAGTGGCTTTTTTACCCAAAGGAAAAAACATTGTCTTTTTTAAGATGGCATTTGGGAATGCTTTGTAAAGTAGTATTGACCTCCCAGTCCCCTAATTGAAAACGGTGTTTTGGTAAAAGGGAATTTGCCCATTTTGAGACAAAATTTCGCCTTTACAAAGCCTACTACCTAAGGCAGGTTCTCTTTACTTTGGCTCCGGAGCATCTCGAAAAGTAAAGAATGAGTTTATTATAATAACATAAGATTTTTTTTTTTGTATTGATTGACGGATCTAATTGATAAATTAAGCTCGATCCGAAATTCTACCTTATCAATTATCATGGACCCACCCCACCAACCACCTCTTCTTTTAACATGGATATGAGGTACAGTTCTTCTTATCTCTCCATATCTATGAAATGATATTTTGATTTCGTGTGATTATAATTCACATCATTTAGATTCATATCGTGGGTCATAATTTGCCAAAGCGAAATCAAAATTGTTGACGATCATTATCAATCGAATAATAGTTAATTTCATTTTTGGAAGGGAGAACTCTGGTCCATATAGAGAGGACGAAAAACGGACCGATTAATTTATGTTGTTAATGCCTTGACATTTGAAAAAGAGACTCCCGATTTCGCTCGCCTTGCCATCCTGGCTTCTAACATAGCAAGACAAAGAAGATTAGATTTGCGGCGGTCGACGTGAAGGCACGATCTTCGGCTAATTGGTCAAACAATCATGTGGACGTGCACGGTTGAGTTGAAAGCCAGAACATCTCAAAACTATTCACATGATGATGTCGATTGACGACAATGCCATTAATCAAATTAATTCGAATTAACACCATCCACGCGATTGCACTTCGACAGCTCAAACGTAGGAAATGACATTAGTAGCACGCAATACACACAAAGAGCCGAAAGTCGTTGGAATAGATGTTTTCGGACGACAATCAGGAATACTCAATCAATCTTAACTTTTTGTACCGACATACATTTCGATCTAAATTTTATTATTTTGTTAGTTTAGTCGTAAATTTTGCAAGAAAGTTTCATAAAATCGTTTTAGTCAATTTTATCATTAACGTAAGATAACAGTCTAATCATTACCGACCATTCAATGTAAGATAACAGTCTAATCATTACCGACCATTCAATATGGTATATTGTCAAGGACAAATGAGTAGATAAGAATTTCGGATAAAGAGCTATAACCGAATTGATAAAATTTAAAAATTTAAAAATAAATTAATATTTGTCGTTTTCCTCTCTTTTTTCTTGGTAAATGGGGATGGGTTTGACAGAGGAGGTGGGTCGGTGGGTCCAATTTCGAGGTGTCGGATCCGCTTATGCCCATATAAATGAAAGCAACATCTGAACAAGGGGAGCTACTTGCAAGCTACCCAATCCTTTTTTGCACCAATCACCCAATACTAGGCATTGAGTCCATGATGGGGCGAGCAAAATCAAGATATTTTTTCGTGTTCAAACCTATTATCGATGTCGACAAGTTTTAAATCGAAATACTCATGATTTGACAATGAGGTCATCGACAACTTTTTCTGTGCACATAATGTCATGGGAGAATAGATTACACATAACGAATTGATTCGGATATTATCGGATATCTCGTGTCAAATTTGAGATGATGTTTTAATAAAGTCTAAAACCTGTTCCAAGCATCGACTTAAAGGCTCGAAAGCCACTTTAACTCGATGCAAAGGTATCTAACGCATCACGGTAAAATAGGGTATATACTATGGTTGTAAGACGGGGCATGACAAGCGTGCTTATGAATCGTGACGTGGCGCCACGTGGGAGCTACCATCCACACGAAACACTGACGCGCAAAACATCGACACGCGGGTAACCACTTTTCACGGCGACCGATTTCGACCAAAACAAATTCACTAAACGACACGAACATTCGACCCCGTTCGCAGCCTCCTTCGAAATCTACCGGCTCGGTTGGGAATGGGGAATTGGGAATTGGGACACAGGAGGGTCGGGTCGGGTCCAAACCCCCCACGTGCCGCACGTGGTCGAAACAGCTTCGCTTCGTTTGGAAAATCTCCCTCATCTGCTCATCCTTTCACGACTTTCGAGAAAAGACCATAATTGAATGTTGACGAAGGTTGGCGGGGAACGAAGGTTAGCTAGGCTTTTACCAGAATGCCCCCCCCCCCACGCCTTTGATGCTTACCATTCAGTATTCACTGACCAAGAATCTGCGAGCATCCTGGTAGATTGCCCAGCTGCTACTTGCCAACGTTCATGTTATTATATTTCCTGCAATTCTAAAGTACCCACCAAAGCAGGGGAACCATGTGACCCGACGTGCGCCAAAGCTGTTTTCTTAGGGCAAAATGACAAATCCACGATGAATACTAATCAAACATGCAGTGTTTATAAAATTTTAATTTATTTTATATGATTTCCAGACTTTAATTTGATGTTTTATATCGTCCAGAATTGTTCAATATAATCTTTAACTTTAATCCTGCAGGTCCATTAACTTTCAAACATTTCGTATGATCTAAATACCATGCTGAATATTTATCAATACTTCTTAAATGAAATTTAAAATTTAGAGACGATATTACGTATTAAAGCAAAGTTTTTCTGAGACTACATCACGTAAATTTAAAAATCAGGGATGATATTGTATAATTAAGTAAAAAGTCAAAATTACTGTGCACATCACTGAACGCGCACATCTAAAAACAGACTCCTGCACGCAAATCGAAGTGGCCACGCTTTTGTATCCACCATGGTCCATCGGTCGCCACCCAGGAATCCAAGGAAGGATTTTGTACTGTGTTACCCTTCTTTTTTTCTCAATAAATTCTGCTCTTTCGGCGCTCTTCTTGAAGTCTCAACTAAACCCAAGAACAAGGACAGAGCCAATTCAAAGCAGCACGACCCCACTTCCTGCTCCCCAAATTCTACAGCGCACATGATGCTAAAAGAGGAATCAAACCACCGAATGATGAGGAAGAAAAAGAAGAAGAAAAAGCTGCCGATGTAAGCGCCTATTTTCATTTTATCCTCGAACGGGAAAAGTTCAACAACCGGTACCGCCACGATGATCAAACTTCAATCTACACCCCCATGGAAAGGAACACCACCGCCCTAAAGATCGCCCGAATTCCATCCATGTACCCCCTAAAATACAGACTGTAAAAACTAGCACCGCCCCCGACAAAAGGAAAAAGTACACGGCTTCTCTCCCCCTTACCTGCTGCTCCCTCTGGTGATCATCTCCCTGTACCTCGTGAAGGAGTCCAGCCTCTGCAGCTTCAGCTGGTTCTTGAACCTGTTGATGAAGTCGTCGGCCTTCGCGTCGACCTCCTCGTCCGCCGCCTCGGGGTGGCCGCCCGACTTGCCCTTCCCTTCCCTCACCGTCGCCGGCCGGCGCGCCTCCACGGCGTCGTCGGGTTCGAAGTGCGCGAAGGCGGACTTCACGCTCGCGGACTTCCTCATCTTCCTCGGGAGCTTAGCCAGAATCTCGCCCGATGCTGGCTTGGCGTCGGACTTGGTCCTCTCGACATGGTTCTCCTTCAGCTGACTGTACACGTCGTCGAAGCTCTGCTCGTCCTCTTCCTCTTCCTCTTCCTCTTCCTCTTCTTCTTCAACATCTTCCAGTTCCGGCTCTTCTAGTTCTTCATCTCCAGCCGGGTCAACTTGTTCTTCCTCCTCGTCTTGGGCTCCCTGTTGTTCTCGCCTCAGGGGTTGCTCAGAGCTGCCGTGGGTCGGCGAAAAGAAGCCTTCTCGGGACACATATCGGTAGAGGTCGAAGGACTTGAGCCTCTCCAGCACGGAAGTAGATCTGGCCAAGAAAGGCGTCGCCTTTTCGCTTCCCCGCTCTTGTTCTCGCTCAAGCTCGGGACTTTGCTGCGAGAACCCATAATGGGTCTCCACTTCAGGGGCTCTGCCGAAATGGGTGTCGGGTTCTTGGGATCTTAAGTTGTAAAAGCGAATGGACTTGAGCCTCTGCAGCACGGATGGAGATCTGGGGAGCTGCTGGGATCTTGGGCTCTCTTCGTAATAATGCTGCTGCTGCTGCAGATGCTGCTGCTGGTGTGGCTCCTGTTCTTCTCCCTCCTTGGGCTTGTGGGGGCTGAGGCTGGAGATGATGAAAATGGTGCCAATCATGAGGTTGAGGAGCACGAAGAAGACGCTGGGCGTTAACCAGCTGTTCATGGTCGCCCAGATCGACGGCGCACCGGTCACCGATGCTTCGAGCATGGCTTCAGGGGTACAGAGAGAGAGAGAGGAGAGAGGTTTTGAACTGGAAGCGAAGAGGTAAGAGTTTTGTGGTCCTCGGGAGGGGGGGGGGATATTTTCTCGTTCTCTCTCTTCTCGTCTGGTTGGGGTTTTGAGTTTTCTGCTATATCTTTCGAGGGTCGCTTTGACGCGCGACCGAGCCCGCAGGGGACACGTGGAGGAGCGTGAGTGGGTTTGCCAGAAGCGGACAAAAAATTAAAACGGCGCCAACGTGGATGGAAACGCGAGGCGGTGATGGCGCTTGGGTAAGGCCCGTAAGGGCCCACGCAGGCTGCACCTCTGGACAGGACAGCTGTTCGACCGTCTGGAGCGCGGCGCGGTCGCCAGAGAGCCTGAAAAAGGGATCCGTGCGGGAACGATGGGCAGGCCCAATGGGCCTTGTAACGGGCTTGATAAAAGTATCGTTGACCAAAGAGTCAACTTGTTGGTGGGCTCATTGTATTCAATCGGGCCGGGCCAGTAGCGCGAAATGCCGGGTGCTGACCCGATGTTGAATTTGGTCTTTTTAACTTTGTTCGTTGGTGAATCGAACCAGTTGGTCTTTCTGGCTAACGTTGAACTCGATTTGCCGATGAGGTACGATCCCCTCAACGACATTAGATTTGTAAAAAGAAGAAGAGGCCAGGACGGCGGGGAGCGGCGGGGGCAAAGAGATAGTGAGAAAGGAGGGGTGGTTCTACTGGCTGACCGTTGCCACCGTCGGGGTGGCACGGTCTAGGTCGGGGTGGTGCCGCCCTCTCCGCCACTGAGTGCTGGCCGGCCCATGCTCGGGTCCATCCCCGGAGGGTTGGCTAAACCTCCTTGTCTTAATAGGGAAGAGGGTGGAGAATCAGTGAAGCGGAAGACGAATTGATAGTAGTTCAGCGTGAAACTCTCGCGGGTTGTTATGCAACGGTGGAATTCGAGGAAGAATTACAAACAATTAGGATAGAAGTGGCAAAGAACGAAAGGCTTCAGGAAAAGCCAAAGGAGGGATGTAACTTAGGAGAGACAAAGTCCAGAAAGGGTGATTTTTGTTTCGGAAAATGACACATATGATCCATAATTTTAGTTAAAAGTAAAAAGTCATAAAAAAATTCTAAATTATATTCACATTGACACATTTACCTTGAACTTTTGTTTATGACTTCAAAAATTCCAACTTGTATCTGTCTGACATATTTACTCGCTGTCAATGTTTTGTTAGTGAGCACCATTAGAAATTTACCTACATAGATGACGAAAGATAGACAGTGTTGACATGACATCCACGCGGTCTAAGTGAAATAATAACAAGTGCCATACAAGTTTGATGTTTTTGGTGTCATACGAAGGTAAATGTGTAATAATGAGCCTAGCGTAGGATTTTTGATGTTTTAAAGAAAGAGTCAAGATAAATGTGTCTCAATAGAAACACTTTGGGATTTTTTGGTGATTTTTTCCTTTGGATATGTATTGTCATCCTAAGACTTTTAATTTAGTTAATGTGGCTCCTAAACTACAAATAAATGATTAATCCAGTCCATAAACTATGCAAAATTATTCAATGTTATCCTTCCGTTAATTCAAATTAATGAAATCGTCTGTTGCGACTAATTGCGACTATTAATATGTTAAGTTTGAATAGCAAAATAAAAACTTACATATTGATTATCTAAATAAGATATTCCGCTCAAATCATGATATGATATTCTACATTATCAAATGACGATGGACATGTCAACGCCCTAATTTTATTTTTCCTTTTTCCAAAGTAGATAGATGAAAATACAGACACGATGACTTATCATTTCTAAACATCCAACTTGTTGGAACCAAAAAGGATAATGGCAACTTTTGGAAGTTTGGAATGAGGCACAAATGAAGATTGGAGGGAGAAATAATGGAAATGCAAATGCTCTTTACTTTAGTGTAACTACAAATCTAAACTCCACAACCTTTTAAAGTGGTTGGACGTGTACATAGCTGAACTCACATTAAATGAGGAAAACAAGAAAGTCCACAAAGCTGAAGGAAAAACGAACAACAATAAATGAGACAAAGACATGAAGTCATTACTCCTCACAATGAAGGAACCTCAGGTTTTTGACTAAAGAAAAACAAACAAGACCTGCATTTGCTCCTTGTTGAATAGTAGAGGGGCTACCTAAACATAGCCCACCATAAATCGTGCCGATATCCTTCCGTCTTCAATTTTCTTCTGACACCCACCATAAATCAAGCAATTTGAAGAATACTTACTACATTGAATGTTTATGAATAGTTCATAGACCACATTAAATAAACTAAAAATCCAGGAATGATATTGTATATTAGACTACATTCAATCTTCTTTTTCTAATTTTAGTTCCTTTCGACATCAGCAATTGTGACGGCCTAGGACTGTCGTGTTGCGTTCACTGGCACCCCCCTTCCACTGGCTATACAGCAACAGCCACGTGTCAACAAAGGCGGGCCTCCTGGATGAATTGGATCGCCACGTCAGCTCTTTCTTTTTCATTAGCAAGGATGCTTCATCAGATCACTATCCCAGCAGGCTCAACAGGTTTCCATGCGCGGGGAAGGGAGACGGTCTGTGACGGAGCAGGGGAACATTCACCGAGCCCATTTAGCTGGCCCATGGGCCGCAACATTGGGCTTCATGGCCCGTTCCTACAATCTGCCAGGGAGAGGGAAACACGAACGACATGGAAAAAGCTTGCGGGAAAACAATCCCAGTGCGTTAGAACGAGAGAAGTACCTTCTGTCTTTTTTCTCTAATTGTTTTGAGACGAGTTTTGGGAAAGAATTCGAGGGAAGTAGATGAAGAGACTTGCTCCGTCAGACGCGCATGATTCGCCCTTTGAAACTGACTCTATGTAGATATCGTGAAATCATTTAACTTGTTTTCCAATCTTTTGGCTGAAAAATTCAAATATCATATTTCTCATGATATACGATTAAAAGTCCATATCTCTGATGACAAATTAGAGTTATACATAAGACTCGATGAAGTATAAATTGACATGAGCATTAAATTTTCTCGACTCGTCAAATCTGAACATCGTTTTATGGGGACTTAAATTTCAATATGAATGCAAAAAGATTTCCTCCCAACAGTAGAGAGGATCACTTGCCAATCCATGATGAAAAAGGGAATTGGGTCCATTCTGACCGCTTTGCTGATGTGGCCCCATTGCTTCGGTTACGTTTGATCATTTACCCACGAACAGACTAACACCAACATGTGCGGCACAAAAAAAAACCGAAATGTGCGGCACGAAAAAAAACTTAAGAAGAAACTTAAGAAGAAAAAGAAAAATTGAAGAATTAAAAAGGGAAAAGCAGAAACAACAAGAATCTTTATAATTCGCAATAAAGAAACCGGACCGAATGGCATTAATATGTACAAAAAGTGTCGACACCTTCTCTCCCTTCCCCAAAAGCGCACACTCTTTCCTCCTCCCTTGCGTTTGATTCGGATTTTGGAAAAAAATTTTAGAAAAATGCAAGTGACTTTAATTTAAAATAATTTTTAGGAAAAGTAAGTACTATTTGGTGGACTCTAATTGAAAAGTGCATTGAGAATAATTTTGAGAGAAATGTGGTTAGGTGAAAACAAATTTGAAAAGTCTTTGGGGTGATTAAATTAAACTTTTTTTAATGATTAATTTGTTTAAAATCTGAAAAA
This sequence comes from Eucalyptus grandis, assembly GCF_016545825.1. Classification (NCBI taxonomy): domain Eukaryota; kingdom Viridiplantae; phylum Streptophyta; class Magnoliopsida; order Myrtales; family Myrtaceae; genus Eucalyptus; species Eucalyptus grandis. The sequence continues at coordinate 6,912,271 of NC_052614.1, read as the reverse complement.
AAATAATGACTGCAATTTTTACAATTTGAAAGTTAACAGCAATGTAAAAGAAACATATTAACATATTTATAAATTTAAAGAAAAATCACATTTTTTGTTTGACTAAAAAAATCACGTCAAAGTGAACTCTCTCTATCAATTAAAAAGCGAATAATTTTATTATAATAAACATGATAACATATATCTGAATAAAGAAATTTATTATGCTTACAAAATTATAAACATCCTTCAATATTTCTTAGAATGATGACTCTTTGATCACGTATACATGTTATGTCAAAAAATGTCCTCACCTGGTCCAACAATCGCCTTCTTTGACTTTACGTTTTCAACCATGTCGCTTCTAGTTTGACACGACACTAGAAGCCTTTCTACATCTATCTCGGTCTCTCTTTGTTCTTTTCATTGGTGCTTGGGAATCTTTCCATAGTTTCACGTGTGATCTGGGGTATCCCATAGATTCACGACTCTTCATGATGCACCAAAGCCTAATGTTTGGTTGATTATTCAATCCGTATGTCCTGGGAGCCTTAAAAAAGAGCCACAGAAAACAAAGAGCAATACAGAATCAGAAGCTACAAGCATTCAAAAATACTTGTTATGTACCAAGGACCGAAGATTGAGCAAACCTCACTACTTCAGTCGATCATCACACATTCATTAGTAATGGGTAGGGGTGATCCATTTTAAGTTCGGTCCAGTCCCACCTAAGAATTGGGAATTGGCTTGGAAGGACCGATTCCCAATTTTTAGGATTGGGAATTGGCTTGGAAGGACCGGTTCCCAATTTTTGGGATTGGGAACCGAACCGAACCGACCGGTCCAATCTAATGGAACTAGTCATTTAGCCAAAAAAATTAAAAAAAAAATACTAAAGTTGTTACTATTTTAGGGATTATTGATATTTTTAAGAAATAATAAATATTAAAAAACAAGTCATTCTAGTTCGAATCCAATTCCCCCACGAACCGGGAACTTGATTGAAAATCATTGGTTTCATTTTTATGGAATCGGGAACTAGACAAATGCCCCTGAGAACCGAACCAAACTAGCTAGTTTAGTCTGGTCCGGATGATTCCCATTTCAATTTGTCCAATATGCCCACCCCTAGTGATGGGGTTAACAAAGCTCTAGCATCCATTTGCACACCTACTAACCACCCCCCAAAAAAAGAAAGGAAAATCAAGAAACTAGCTTCAAAATTTAGAATATACCCTTTCCTCCAACAATAATTTCCATTAAGTTGGAGAAATCTCGTCTTTCATCAGATGTAGCAACAGAAAATACTACTTTTGATGTCTACAAGTAGCAGTGTGCATGATTTGCTTTTTCGAATTGGCTCGATCTGGTAGACTCCATGGGTCATTAGACTCACAATTGATCACCTCCATTGTAAAAGTCAAATCCCACATTTTGCATAATATACGTTCAAGAGTTGAATCGATGTCTATAACGGATTAGAACCATACTCATCTAACAACGTATTAGAACCATACTCAAGACTCAATGAAATATGAATTGACAAGAGAAATAAATTATCTCAACTCGTCAAATATAAACATTTTTCGTAAGGACTTGTTTATCTTTTTTTTTTCTAACTGTTTCGGGATGAATTTTGATAAAGAATTCAAGGGAAGTACATGAAGAGAATTGCTTGATCAAACATGTATGATTTGCCCTTCGAAACTGACTCGATTTTGATAGACATTATGGGATCATTAGACTCGCGATCAGATCCTTTTCGATGTAAAAGTTTCCACAATATATGACCAAAAGTTCACATCAATCTTGGATAACGGATTAATACCATACATAAGATTCAATGAAGTGCAAATTGACACTCGTAATAAATTACCTCGACTCATTAAATCTAAATATCTTTTATGGGGGCTTAAATTTCAAATATGAATGCAAAAAGATTTCCTTCCAAAGGTAGGGAGGATCAATTGCCAATCATTATCCCAAAAAAAATAAAAATAAAAATTGCTAATCAATTACGAAGAAGACAATTACCAACTGCCTGCTCCGGTTCCCCCGGCTGCTAGACTTGCTGGCCCCATTGCGTCATTTAACTTTTATAATTTACCCACGAACAAACAAACACCAACATGCGCAGCACAAAAAATATTAAAGATAAAAAAGAAAAATTAAAAAGTTAAAAAGGGAAAAGCAGAAACAACACGAAACTTCGTGAGTCCCAACAAAGAAATCGGACCGAATGACATTAGCGTATACACCAAGTGTCGACACATCTCTTTTTCTTTCTTTCCCCAAAAGCGCACGCTCTCCCTCTCTCCGCCTCTCCATGTGCCTCGGTGCGTTTGATTCGGGTTTCAGAAAAAAGTTGCTTTTTGGAAAAATGCAAATAACTTTAATTTAAAGGAAAAAGTAAATATTATTTTGTAAATTTTAATTGAAGAGTGCATTAATAAATAATTTGGAGAGAAATGTTGTTAGGTGAAAATACGATTGAAAAGTCTTTTTGGGTTACCAGATTAAGCTTTCTTTAATGTTTAATTTGTTTGAAATCTGAAAAAAATAATGACTGCAACTTCTACAATTTGAAATTTAACAACAACGTAAAAGAAACATGTTAAAATATTTATAAATTTGAAAAAAAAAATTATACTTCCCTTTTCACTAAAATCATCACATCAAAGTGGATCTCTCCCAATTAAAAAGAGAATAATTTTATTATAATAAACATGACAACATATGCTTGAAGAAAGAAATTTGTCATCCTTAAAATTATAAAAATTCTTAAATATTTCATAAAACGATAGCTATTTGATCACGCATACATGTTATGTTAAAATATGTCCTCATCTGATTCAACAATCACTTTCTTTAACTTTACGCTTTCAACCATGTTGCTTCTAGTTTGACACGACACTAAAAGCCTTTCTACACCTGTCTTGGCTTCTCTCTGTTCTTTTCATTGGTGCTTGGGAATCTTTCCAAAATTCTATGTGCAATTTAGGGTAGCCCATAGATTCACGACTCTTCACAATAAACCAAAGCCTAATGTTTCATTGGCTATTCAATTTGTACGCTTTGAGAGCTTTCATTGACTATTCAATTGGTGATTGGGAATCTTTCCAATGTCAATCCCGCATTTTCCACAATATTTGATCAGGAGTCATGTCGATTTCTAATGACAATTAGAACCATACTTAAAACTCAATGAAGTATGAATTGACATGAAAAGTAAATTATTATCTCTACTACTAAGTTATCATAAGGACTTGTCTATCATTTTTTGTAATTGTTTTGAGATGAATTTTGTGGAAGATTTCGAGGGAAGTACATGAAGAGAATTACTTCGTCGGACATACATGATTCACCCTCTAAAACAACTCGATCTAGGTAGACATTGTGGTGTTATTAGATTCGCGATTTAATCCCTTCCGATATAAAAGTCAAATCCTGCATTTTCCATACTATATGATCAAAAGTCTATATCAATCTTTGATAACAGATCAGCGCCATACATAAGACTCAGTGAAGTGTAAATTGACACTAACAATAAATTATCTTGACTTGTTAAATCTGAATATCTTTTATGGAGGCTTAAATTTCAAATATGAATGCAGAAAGAATTTCTTCCAAAAGTAAAGAGGATCAATTGCCGATGCGTTATGTAAAAGGCAACTGGGTCCATTCTTACCGCTTGCCAACACGGCGCCATTGCGTCATTTAACTTTTATCTTTTACCCGCCAACAGACTAATAACAGTCTAACAGCAACATGTGCAGCACGAAAAGTATTAAAAATGGAAAAAAAAATTGAAAAATTAAAAAGAGAAAAGCAGAAACAACAAGGAACATCATAAATCCCAATAAAGAAACCGGACCAAATGACATTAAAATATATGATAAGTGTCGACACCATCTCTCTCTCTCTCTTCCCGAAAAGCACGCAGACTCTCTCGCCGCCTCCTCCGTCCGGCGCTGGTGCATTTGATTCGGATTTTGAGGATTGTTTCCTGAAAAAATGCAAACGACTTAAACTTTAAAAAGACTTTCAGGAAAATTACATACTGATCAATAAACTTTAATTAAAAAGTACATTGAAAAATAACTTTTGAAAATTTTGTTCAATGAAAATACATTCAAATGGTTTTTCGAGTGACTAAGTCAAGCTTTTCTTAATATTTGATTTATTTAAAATTTGAGAAAATAATGATCGCAACTTTTATGATTTCAAAGTCAACAACGATGGAAAAGAAACATGATGACATTTATATAATTTTAAAAAAGTCACATTTCCTTTTCGACTAAAAAAATCGGATTAAAGTGCTCTCATTTTCAATTTAAAAAAGAGTAATTCTATTATATTGAGCATGATATCATACGTGAGAAAAAATCCACTATCTGTTTTTATTTATTATCATTAAAAATTATAAGCATCCTTAAATATTTTCTAAAGTGATAGCTATTTAATCATGGGTCGGCGTGTTATGTCAAAAAATGCATCATCATTTTGAAGATATTGGCGCACTTCGTGTCACAACAATCACTTTCTTTCTTCAACTTTATGGTCAACACTAGAAATCATTTATACATCTACCTTGGCATCTCTCTATTCTTTTCATTGGTGCTAGGGAATCTTTTTAAAGTTTCACATGTGATCTGTAGCATCCCATAGACTATTCACAAATCTTCATAATTCACTAAAGCCTAATGTTTCATTGATTATTCAATTCTTACGCCTTGAGAGCCTTGAAAATAACTACAAAAACCAAAAGCATCACGTGAATCAGAAGCTACGAGCATTTGGCACCTTGTTAAGTAACAAAGATTTTGGTTCCATTTGTCTCACTAAAAATGAATGATTTAGCTAAAAATAATAATGTGTATCACTTAATATAATTAGTCGATGGAAAACATTTTCATTATAAATAAAAATTTATGTCTAAATATTTTTGTGAACGATGAAAATATTTTTAATTCATTCATTTTTATAAGGGATATGATTAATTAATTTTAAAAATATATATTTTAAAAATAATTTATTTTTCATAAAATAAACAAAGTTTGCATTTATGGAGACTGATGTATGCGTAGACGGTGCGCACGTCACACTCGTATTCTGGACTGATTTCTCGTAAAACTTTGGACACCCCATTGCTGGGGATTTGGGTGCTTTGTTCGTGGGTGACTTCGGCATGCATTTGCACACCTGTTACCCAAAAAAGAAAAGAAAAAATTAATCAAGAAACCAGCTACAAAATTCAGAGTACACCCCTTTCCTCCAGCGACGATTTCCAGATTTATTTAAATCGCTTCACTAAAACATTTGATCAAGGAGAAGTCTCATCTTTCATCAAACGTAGCAATAGAAAATACCACTACCGATGTCTACGAGTAGCCGCATGCATAATTTGCTCTTCCAAACGTCTCAATCTGGGTAGACCCTATGGGTCATTAGGCTCACAAATCAATCACCTTAGGTGTACCGCACTTCTCATAATATTTGACCAAAAGTCATATCAATCTCTATCAATGAATTTGAACCACACTTAAGACTCAGTGAGTGAAATATGAATTGACAGAAGAAGTATATTATCTCGACTCATCAATCTTTCTTGATGACTTAAATTTAAAAAAAAATGGTTTAGAACCAAACGTAGGACCCAGGACTTGTAGGTGTTAAAGGTTTATTAAAAAATGATGGGGTTATTGGTTGTGAGGTTTTGCCTCTTCCATTGGAATATGTTCGTCATCTCAAGCGGAATTTTGGACATTATGGTTGGGAACTCAACATCTCCAAGCAATTCAATTTACATAAGCTCATTATTGAAATGGACTTGGAAGTAGAGGTGAGCGGTTCCAGGTTCTAGTTCCAAATTCTAAGTACTATAACTTATAACTTACCAATTAGAACATGTTTCTCATTTTTTGGAACCCATAACTTATTATGTATACTTTGGAACTTAGAAAATATCCCGTTATAATTTTAGAGTCGATTACAAGTTATACTTAGTTTCCACCTTTGTTATTAATTGAACAATTGTAATTAATTATTACCTTTAATAATCACTGTTTGTTGTTATAATTTACTAACTTTAACTTATATTTAGACACTAAAATATGAAAACACTAACAAAGTAAAAGTCTTATCATAATATGGAAGCTTGGACTAGTAATTTCATATTATATATTCATTATCGAACGCCATGAAGTATTGTACGATCACATGAAGATAAACCAAGAAAAAGACAGAAACTTATGCTATTAGTTCCACCAACCTATAACTTAAAATTTACCTATCAATATAGATTCCTCAATTTTTAAAATCTAGAACCTATCATTCATATCTCGGAATTTGGAATCTTATTGAAATTTAAGTTCTAAATTTTATCCTGAAATCATGCTCACCTCTACTCGAAAGTGATCATCGAACTTGTTAATAAAAAAACCACAGTGGACAACACTTACCCTGTTTTCAAAGGAAGAAGGTGGTTGAGTTCTTACTTTGAAATTAAAGCACAACGTTTTGGGAAAGAAATTGTTCTGCCAATTCGCTTGCCAACCTTGAAATAAAGGTGTTCCATTCACATACTTCTTTAGGCGACAAGGTAGGAATGTTTGGTTTTAAGAGAAAATTTATACATCATCTCCTTCTGTATACCCAAAAAAAAAAAATTCCAAATACGAAAGCCAAAAATTTCCTTCTCAAAAGCGCAGAGGAGCATTTACCAAACCCACTACGAAAAAGGCAATTGGCCCACTACTTCACTTCCCGCTGACGTGGCGGCGCCATTACTCATTTTAACTTTCATCAATTACCCACAAACAAACAGACGATCCCCGACACGCGCAGCACGAATATTTATTTAAAAAAAATAATAAATACCAGAAAAAGAGAATAAAATCAAGAGAAAAAGGGAGCGGAAAAAAAGCAGAAAAGCCAAAGCAAGTCGCGAAACCGGACCGGCCGGCCGAGGAGGATGACCTTTAACATATACAAAAAGTGTCGACACTCTCCTCTCTCTCTCCTCCCCGGAACCGCCCACTCTCTCTCCTCCTCCTCCCTCCGTCGCCCTCCACCTCGTCAACCATGTCGACACACTCCCCCCATCGCTCTCTCTCTCTCTCCTCGCTTCCCGTACCGTCCCATCGCTTCCTTACGTATATTATTCCCTTGCCCGTCTCCACCTCTCTCTCGTCCTCATTTCGGCGCAACGCACTGGGAAGAACACCTTCTTCTCGATCTCCGAGGCGAGCGGAACAGGGTCGAATCGAGATTCGCGTTCCATGGTCGAGGGGGGCGGCTGCTGATCCATGTTTTTCATCGAGGTGCGTGGCGGGAATCTCGGGTCGTTCGGAGTTCGCGTGTTCGGGGCGCGGTTTTGATTGAATTCGATTTCGGTGCTTTTTTTTTTTTGTTCAGGAACTCTGGGAGATATTGATCCTCGATCGCCTGATGTCGAAGCCTAGGGTTTATACAGGTGGGTTTCGGAAATTCGCGAGCTTTTGATTATTGGGTCATGTTTCTTTTTCTTTTGGGTTGCCGAAAGGCGGTCCCTTTATGAATACCGGTGACTGAATTTGTTCGTCCGGCTGGATTTTTACGCATCTTGTTAGCTGTAAAAAAAAAAAAAACGGTTGAAACTGGAATATGATTTTGAAATTAGTGTCGGTCCTAGTGTACAATCTAAATGGATGGAACTGTTTGCTTTGGTTCGAAACAGATTTCCTTTTCCGCTCTCAATCCGCTTCCAAGTTCAATGCCACCTGCCAGTCGGCGGAATTAGAGGCTTGCCGCGATGATTCGGCTGCTTTCTCGCTCAAATTCGTGGCCATGGCGTCGATCCTAGTGGCCGGCATTGTTGGGATCGCGATTCCGCTGGTCGGGAAGCACCGGAAGTTTCTCCGGACTGACGGGAGCCTTTTTGTGGCGGCCAAGGCCTTTGCTGCTGGTGTAATTCTTGCCACCGGATTTGTCCACATGCTGCCGGGTGGAACGACGGCACTCTCGGATCCATGCTTGCCTGAGTACCCTTGGTCGAAATTCCCGTTTGCTGGGTTTTTTGCCATGATGGCCTCGTTGGCGACGCTTCTTGTCGATTTTGTGGGGACTCAGTATTATGAGAGAAAGCAGGTACTTTTCTTGTGTTTCAATTGTAAGTATTTCTTGTTCACTTCAATTTCAGACAAGTATTGTTGAGCATTAAACAGATATAAATTTCTGATTCGTGGATATGTCAATATCTTTTATTTAGACGGAGGAAGAGGAGCGTTAGTTATTTATTCTCATTAGTAAGAAAAAATCGTAGTTTGACTCATAAGGTAACAGTTTGAGTAAGTCATGAACCTGTTATTACTTATTAGTGGGTTATAGTGCTCTTCATTGTTTAGAATTGCCTTTATGGCTCAAGGATTATATCTTACATCCTTCTCTGAACAATATGAAAACAGGGTTTGACTCAAAAAAGTGAGGAACAAGGACGAGTTGGATCTATGGATGCGAGTCTCGAGTCGGGTATACTTCCAGGTGAGGAAAAGGATCCGAATGACAGGGTGTTTGGAGAAGAAGAAGGTGGCGGAATGCACATTGTGGGGATGCATGCACATGCGGCTCACCACAGACATAGCCATCCTCAGGGACAGGATGCATGTGATGGGAACCTGATGGAAGACTCCCATTCTCATGGTCACAGTCATGGGCATAGTCACGGGCACGGGCACTCACATGGACTGGGTGATGGAGAAGGGGCTGGTCATGCCCGACATGTCGTCGTTTCTCAGGTAATTTTTTAGGTTCCGTTAGTTGTTTGGATGGAGGGTTTGGTTTTAGTTTTTGGTGACAGTTGTTTTAGTAATTGTTGCCAGTCTACTGGTGTCTGAGAGCTTTCCTTGCTAGATCATAACGTGGTATATTTGGAAGTTTTCCCGAGTTTCGCGTTATTCTCCTGTCTCAAGTCATATTGAACTTTAGAAGTAGCCCCAGACAAAAAAGGATGATGAAAGATAAACAAATTGGGACAGCACAAATTTGTGCTTGATGTGGTCCATAATGTTAGTTGAGCAATTTGTCCGCCATTAATTTTCTTGAGAAGCTGGAATGATTTATTAGGGCTGTTTAATGGAGTGGCTTTTGGCCATCCTTTTTAGGTCAAAGTTTGGTGGTTTTGTTATCATGTGAAGTTAATTTTGGCATTGGCGAATGAGACATGATGATGGTTGTATTAGATGAAGGGTTGAACTTGCAGTCCTTTAATTCTAGGGAAAAAAGAAGTAAGCAGTCCTTCAATTCTAGGGAAAAAAGAAGTAACATATTCAGTCATATGGTATGTCCAACATAACGCCATGAATTGTGGGGTAGGTGACTTGGGTGCCACTTTTTCCTTCTATCTGCTAGAAGTTGTTGAATTTTCATGAAGCCCTTGTACTGGTGACCAAACAGGTTTGAATTGTGACTTGTGAGGGTTTGACTGATTGGAGTTAACAGAGTTGAATCAACATCAGATTGATAAAGATTTTTGCCGCAATCAAACAGTGCTACACTACACCACTACTTTGTATCATTGAGAATTTAGCATCTAGATTGAGCATTGAAGTTAGTAGATGATCAAACACAAGTGAACTTCCCAAACATGGCAGCAGGACAGAGTATTATTAGGAGAGCAGTGAATGATCACTTCTGATACTTTCTGCAAATGCCATGGACAGACATTGTTTTGTGCTTTCACGTGTTTACCTGCCATCTCTAGATGACTAATTTATGCCATTTTTTGTATTATCCCTCCAGCCTTCGCCCAGAAAAAAATATTAACAGTGCGCTTAATTCTTTATGAATTTCCTTGCTTCTCTTCTGCAGGTTTTGGAGCTTGGAATAGTGTCACACTCAGTAATTATCGGTATATCCCTCGGTGTTTCACAGAGCCCATGTACTATAAGACCCCTTATAGCGGCACTTTCTTTTCATCAGTTCTTTGAAGGATTTGCACTTGGAGGTTGCATTTCCCAAGCCCAATTTAAAAACCTCTCGGCCACTATAATGGCGTGTTTCTTCGCCTTGACAACTCCGGCAGGGATTGGTGTGGGAACCGCAATCGCTTCATCCTACAATCCCTATAGTGCCGGAGCGCTGATAACAGAAGGTATATTGGACTGCATGTCCGCCGGCATCTTGGTGTACATGGCCTTGGTGGACCTGATTGCGGCTGACTTTTTGAGTAAGAGGATGAGCTGCAACTTTAGACTCCAAATGGTTTCTTATTTAATGCTCTTTCTTGGGGCGGGATTGATGTCTTTGCTAGCCATCTGGGCTTGATTTCAATAAGATAGCTTCTAATTCTTTCGGCCCTCATTTTCTGTCCTTTTTTCCACCGACTCCCATCTTCCCCTCTCACTGAAAATTTGGTTCTTACGAGTTTCAAATGGTTTTGAATTTAGAGTGGGTCGATGAGAAGGTAAGCGTGCGATTTGTCCTGGTGAAAACTGACTCATCGAGTTCAGCAATTCTATGCCCTATGAACTCATATACATAATCTCCACAAAGAACTCGTGAAGATGACACTTTTGGGGTATGGATCTAGGGTTCTAGCCTGATGATGCAAAATTTACAATCGCATTGGATTTTGCAACTAAGGAAATGGGAACAGAGAATAAAAATGAAAAACAAGAAGTCTTGGTCGTGAGCCTGTTCGGTTCTTGAAATAATTCACGTCGCACTGGGCCTTCATAGTTTCGTACGGATTTTACCCGAGAGATACTTGCACTGAACCTATCAAAGATTCAGACAAATGGACTTGACAATCCTGAGAGAGCCATGTCGCTTAAGTTCAAAGATAAGAAGGTTAGGACGCCAACGCCAAGCCAGTTGATTTCCTGTGTGGGTGTCCCTCCTACCCAATTCCCCACCTGAGCAGTTCAGCTATGCTGTCCTCCAAAGTCATAGCTCATAATATCGTCACATTTTGTTATTGATGCCCGTTGATATCTGTGAATTTTACACCTCGTACACAGCGCGCTAGGGAATGATTTGAGTCTGATGCATCATTCTTTTTCGTCGGGTGAATCCTTCCTGCGGGAGTGATTTCTCGTCTGCCATTAACTGTTATCTGCTTCTTGTGCTGACTCCCAGTAATTATCATGAAATGTGTGCTCATTGAGAATGCTCGGCGAGTTCTTATGGAAGAAGAATGCTTCGCAAGTAGGATTGATCTTTCCTTACCTTGTCTTGGCCATCCTCTTCGTGCTGAATGAACTGACCTGAGCTGCAAATCCTCCAGTGCGATTTCATACGGTACTCATGCTGTTGGGTTCCAGAAGTCCTATAGATAAGGACTTCATGTATGACAGCGAAAAGAAAAGCGAAGTCCCAAAGCAACCATGGTACAAGGAACTCTGTTGTTCTTGATCTTGGCATTAAACAGAGGCATTCTTCCGTTTCTCGCCAATGTAATGGAATTTGACCTAACTTTTGGACGCTATCTGGAAGAAAGAGCTTTACATTGCCTCCAACTCCTGCTTCATGGTCCTCTTCTGCTTTCTCCTCCTCAGTGCCAAAATATTGCTCACCCTGTGCTATGTCCAGCTACAGAGCAAAGATCACCGGTGGTGCTGGAGTTCGTTCCTCAAAGCAGGCTCTTCCACGCTATAGTTATTCTTCTGCTCCATATCCTATTTTCACGCAGTAGGAGATCATAAAGCCGGTGCCCACCGTCCCCTATCTTGCTTATATGCTGATTGCTTGTTATGCCCTTTTCGTCGTGGCCGGGGTCTGTTGGCTTCTACTCATGCTTCCGGTTCGTTAGGATTATCTGCTCTATACGAGCTCTTAGGAACATGTTGACAGAGCTCCTGTAAATCACCTTCCAACATTATCTTATGAAGTGGAAACTTCTTTTGGTTTGGGTACTCAGAAGGCTCAGGCAGTTCTGAAAATCCGAAAAATGCTCTGTTAGGTTGAATCATTGGACTGCTCTATGCGAACGGGTAAATGACATGATCCAAGTGCACGAGGCACACAATGAAACAGCCTGGTCCTTACATTGTATGTGCTTCATGTCATAAATTGATCAAAACTCGAGCTCGACTGTGCATTTGACAGTGCCGGGCTGAGTAGAATTTTGTTAACTGTTCTTTGCTAACTGAGTGACTGAAAAGATGTGGAATGTCTCTACATATATGCTTTGGCGTACTAGAAAGCTGACAATCTCGGACAAAACGTGAATAAACAAGACCTGAAATTAAAAAAGCTCATTGAGAAAAGCACGGATACAACACGATATGATCGTGGAAAATTTGAAAGCAACATGACTCGACCCCTTTGACCAATTTCATAAAAAATCAGTTGCTCGTCAAATTGGTTAATTACAGTAAGCTTATATATAGCCAAAGATGTGCAGGCTTTGAGTTTGCACACGTTCTTATTGCTTCAGCTGACCTTTGGCAAGAGAAAACTGAGCAAAGGAAAGCACTATGAGCATTTAGATGAGAGTCTTTATCTGGCTTTCAATTTCTTTTGTCATTGAGAATAAAATCACTTCAATGAACCTTGAACAGTAGAACATAACTTATCATCCTTGTAGGGTCTAGCCTCTCGGTTCATATTATGATTAAGACGACCATCGTGTGCTAGTTTACCCAAGTCCATCTCTTGGGTAGTTTGTTGACCCCAACTGCTTGAATTGGATGGTTGAAGGCCATACTCGCTTGCAGCTTGTTCTTGGCTTTCCAGGCCAAGAGCTCTCTAATGATATTTACAAAACTCTAAAATCTACACATTAGACTACATAGTGGATATACCGATTTTGTATCAACTTGTTCATCTTCATCTGTATAATTATATCTGGATTCAAAATCAGGAAAGAAGAAGAAAGATTATAGCAAGGTTTTGTTGCAGAATCACTATGGTATCACTAATTTACTATGTGCATGAGTAAAAGTATATGTATTCAGCCAGCTTGTCTCAATGGGTTCTGATGTGGCCTCTAGAGAGGTTCTGATGGTCCAGCCCATGTTCTCGTGCGTATCTCGGCCTTCAGAGCCTGCGCCCAACTTCGCAAAGACTGTTATTGATGTTGGAACTAATGATAGCCCAGGTGGTCATGTAGTAAAATAAGATCATGCGTAGGTTACCTCTTTTCGCCAATTCGCTTGAAAGATAATCTAGAGAAGCGTGACGGTCTTTTATCAGGCAGCCAATCAGCATCCCAATCCAAACGCCACGTTTGCCGAGCTTGAACTTGTATCCCAACAAGGCTCCAACTTGAAGCCCGAAAATATGGCAGCATTCAATGTTCACTGCGGCAATGAAGAATTGCCATCCCGCACCAACCGCTTTCCCTGGACAAAAGTATTCATGGTTCACCCAAATGCTTGATCAAGATCTACAAAGACAAATATTATATTTATGACATTTCAGGCTATGCATGTAAGGCATCATGAGAGAGTACCATGAAGAACTGGTTGGATACCATTGATGAAGATTGGAGCCACGAGATAGTAACCAAGCTTCGACGTTTCTGTCCTGACTTCTTTTCGGTTGGTAAATATCTTGGGGAACTCACTTGTTGTTGCAGCTACCACTGCTGCGAAGAGAATTCCTGTCGCCGTAAAAGTCCAAAACCACTAATGACCACCTAGAACTTTGTTGCTTTGGCATCTATAGCAATGAGTTCATTGGACAATCATAGAGAGATATACATGCAATATACATGCAATCTTGTGAGATATGGATAATCTACAAAATTATTAACGTAGCTCTAACATAAAAAATTATTCTATAGAAATCCCTAATTATCTTAAGAATTTCTCTTGCCCCTAGGTTCCTTTCTTCATATTATTCTATCACCTATGCGTTTGCTTTTGTTCGGTACGCTATTTTGAGTTTCAATACAAGTGAAGACTTTGATTTGGGGCCTCTGCTTAGATCGATGGATGAGGGTTCGGCCTATCTTTCTTTTAATCATTTTCAGTTTACTGATTAGTTGTTGATTGAGTAGAATACACGGTAGTTCAGAAAAAAAAAACATATCTTTAATCATATTTTATTAGCTAAGATAGTTAGGTGCTTTGCCAAATTATATTATAGGTATATAGATCCCGTGCTTCATGTACTGGCATTGTTGATTCCGTGCATGTAGCATTTCCATCTCTTGATCTGTGTGGGTACCATGTTTTCGCCATAATACTACTGATCAAGACACCAATTACCAGCGTTTCTGGATAATTGCAATTGTAATGGTGTTCTGTTTTTTTCCATATATAGCAGGTGACATTATTGAAACTTTGAAGGAGAATGGAAATGAGTTCGCCTAGGGAAGTGTCACTGTCAAACTTGCTGAAGCCCTTGGTTCCTGCTGGGGCATCGAGGCAATGTATGTGTGTGATTGCATTCTTGCAGGTGAGCTCGATGTTTCTAGCTCGATTAAAGAGGCGTTTCCAGAGGTACTTCCGTATTGCTTGTTTTTGTTACAATATGTTAAGACAACACTTGTTCACATTGTAATCCCGCTTTGGTGCAGAACTTCAAGTATGCTGTTTCCCTGGGATTTGACCGGTTTGACCCTGATAATGATGTTATTAAAGTTGGCATTGCAAATCAAACCGCAATGCTTAAGGGACAGACCGAAGAGATTGGTACATAGCAATAAAATGTTTCTACAAAATTCTTCCTTCTCTGTCTGTCTTGCTATTCGAGTTGAACGTTTTGTTAAACTTCCAGGGAAGTTGGTGGAGAGGACTATGATGCGAGAATGGAGTGGAAAATGTCAATCAGTACGTCATAGGCTTTAACACAGTTTGTAATGCTACTCAAGTAATTTCCTTTTCCTCAAGCTCCAAGCCTTTTCAGTTCTTCAATGCCTTAAGACCTCTTTAGAGATAATCAGTGCTTGACAATTGACATGGCTGTGGCCTGTAATTTCTTTCAACTTGCCCAAAAGAGAGAAGAGTAATCATGCTTGAGATGTCTGACAACTCTCTCAATATCAGAATAGGAAGACCTATTGCTTGTTAGTAGTCAAAGCCAACTTTCATACGAAGACTCCAGGGCTGGCTCTCTTCTATAATTACAGTGGAGACTGAGCTAGAGGTATGGGATCTAAAATGCAGAGTGCTGCCTGAAAGACGGGGAGGTAGTTTCCTAACTGTATTTTTCTCCGTGACAAGTTTATCTGTTGAAGGAGCATAATACAAATATTGTAGCCAAACCTCTGATGAGAAACTACAGAAAGGAAGAATAGTAAACGGTAGAAAGAAGGAAGAAGTTTGAGTCGATTGCTAACTCATGAATTCTGCTGTGTCTTTGAGATGCTGATGCATATTTTTCAATATTGGTCTTCTTCAGGAACGCCAAGATGCTTTGTATAAGTTAGTTGAGGAGGTGGATCTTATGCTAGTCCTTGGTGGGTGGAACTCAAGCAACAGATCTCAACTTCAAGAGATTGCTGGAGAACGTGGGACACCCTCTTATTGGGCTGACAATGAGCAGAGAATAGGTCCTGGAAATGGAATGGCCTACAAATTGAATGTGAGCCCGTACTTCGAAGATGTACTCCTTCAGCAGATTTTAGTGTTTACGCCTTCTTTTACTGACTTTGTGCTTTTTGTTGCGATGGCATGGGGAAATAATTGAGAAAGAAAATTGGCTTCCAGATGGTGCTATAGCAATTGGTGTAGCATCAGGAGCTTCTACCGTGGATAAGGTAAGCTTCTAACCTGGTGAATTTTTATTGTGAGAACAGCTCTACTCCTTCATCAGCCCTTTGACTGCTTTCCCATTAACCTGGTGAATTTGGAGGTTACACCATCACCGGTTGCGGTGGAATTCATTCTTAAGTGCCAGCTCCTCCACACCATGTCTTCCTGTACTCGCGGTCTACTCCTTTGTGCAGTTAAAGATTGCACAGCCAGTTCAGACCATCCTCTACTTTGGATGCATGGACCGGCGCTGTTGGTTTTTATTCTCGCTTCTGGTTCGTAAAGAAGATTTGTTCCATACAAGATTGACAGGCCACGTGAGGGAAGTTCACTTTTTCCTCCAGCGCACTCTGATTAAGTTATAAACACACAATGATCAAGCTACTTACCAAGTGACGAATCAGATTTGAATGAAATCACCAACAGTTGTTTGTTGGAATCCTGATTTCAGTTTCTTCTGTTTGTTCAGAGGGTGTTATGGTTGAAGTTTGGTTGAAGTGCATATGGCACACCTTGAAACAATCTAGTCCTTCCATTGTTGGTACTTACATTTCATAAGTTTTATTGAATACCTATGACTCTCTCATTTTCATGGGCTATCATTGTAACAAAGTTTAAATCTGAATTCTTACTCACCTCTTCTTCCACTGCAGTAGGGAAACGCCGCGCCAGATCCCACAGAACAAGCTTGGATATTTTCCTAGCAAAATAGATAGTCTTGACCTGATGAAGCATTACATAACGAACCATATCGAGTTCTCTTTGGTGCTTCGTGTGGCCTTAATCAACAGGTTAAAGTCATGAAACACAGATCCCATGCCAGAAACTAAACTTAATTTCCTCCGACTATGCCATTGACGAGAGAAAGATTGGTTCATATTGATATTATCACATGTTTACCAGTTCCTAGCATGCACAATATACTTTATGCTCCGAGATAATTTCTCAGCAAGTGCGAATACCAATTAGACCCCAGTCTTTGTCTTATTATGTGGCGTTTGGTGAGATGTGATATATCAGCCACACCATGGTGTGCTTTCCTTTTCATTTGCTTAGCCTTGTTCTTTCTTAATTTTTGATCTCCTTTTCCCTTTTGAAAATACTGTTCCCAGTAGGTAAGATGTTCTGGAAATACTTCAGTCGTGGCTTGTTAGGTAATTATGCACTCTTTTCCAAGAAATTTCACAGTTCTGTATTGGCTAGGCAACTTCTCCCTATGAAGTTTTTGCTCCTTAAAATTCTACCTACTTAAACATAAATATCTCACGGTGCACGATTTTCTCAGTGAACTTTTTGTTATGCATATGCATCTCATTTGTAGGTAGACTCTGGTCCTTGATTCTCTTACCTGTCATCATCAGTAGTAAGTAGAAACCCTTGACCTTGGTTCTAGTCATGATTAGTAATTAGTATGTTAATTAATTCCGAATCTTGAGGTTAGATTTTTGCTCAACCAAACTTCTCGAGACTAGGTACCAAGGTAGTCATTCCCGACAAATTCATTGGTCCTGACGTCGGTGAGCTCGGATTAGCCTGAAAAATAGGACTTGGTTTTTAGGTGATCTAAAGTGAGTGAAATATTTGAAATTACAGCTAAGAGCAGGATGCATAAATACTCTGATTGATTTAAGATCTGACATGAACCCTCAGGAATCTTTTGGTATCTGAATTAGTCCTTGAATCGGGGTTGGTGACAGTGTGGATACAGTGATGAATCCGGGGGACCACGTTGGATTTTCCGAGCAGACAGGTACCAAACTTTTGACGACCCAAACCAGACCAGGTGCTGACAAAGACCAAGTCCAACACGTGAGCTTAAATCTGGATCACAACTTCTTCTTCTCTGCCCCCATTTGTTTTGTTGTTTTTTTTTTCATCAGAAAAAATGTTATTTATCTGAAGAAATGTAGGGTCTTTACAGAAGAACCTTTTGAATTTCTTTAAAAATTAAAGCGAAAAGAGTTTTATGATTTTGTATTTACTCGAAAATTAATTTGATTAATAAGGACATATCTTAAGTAATAATTAGGCCGGTTGATAGGCTAGATCCCAACAAATTCAAGAATTTTTCAATTTTATCATTACATTGTCCGAAAATTACCCGGCCTTTTAAGTTTGTTTCAAATCTATCGTTGGTCCTTCGAAATTATTTGTGAGAGGGAATGTTTCGTTGGATTCCTTGTCAAATTCCAATTTTACTCATACAATTAATTTTTGCTTTGCCTGTGTGATTTTCTTTCACTCCTTTTTCTGATTTTATCTTTTAAATCAGAGAATATCCAGCTTTATATCAATCATTCTTTGTTTATCAGAGTTATTATAAAATTATCCGCATTAACAAAATATAAAAAAAATATCGTTTTTTTATAGAAATTTTGGCCTTTATGGGAACTTCACCAAAACATAATGCTGATAAGGGCAAGATGGTAACTGAAATATAGCTTTTTATAATATATTTCGATAATCCAAAAAATGTGAGGATAAAATTGAAAAGAGGAGAAGAGGTGATGGCTTTAGTTATTGAAGATTGTTTTCATTATCAATAACAATATACATCTAAGTATTATGGTGTACAATAAAAACATATATCATTCGTTCACTTTTATAAGCGATACAAACAATTATTTTTAAGAAAATATCTTTCATATCATTGATTTTTTACAAAATAAACGAAGCTTAAATTAGATTTTTTCCCTACTATGCTACATCCAATCTAAGGTAATTGTAATGTCAATTTGAAGATGAATATCCTACATAGTTGATTCCAAAAATTGTTTCTACAGAGGATTTCCTTTTCTCTTTGGCTTCCCCACTCATTGCATCCCCACAAGGAAACAAGCAAAAAGAATATTAGTTTAGCCTCATAAGGTTGGTGAGTTGGAATATCACTAAAAAGAGGATATGCTTTCCACCTCTAAAAAACCCTCTCTTTTTTAGTTGCTCGATTAAATCAGAAATCGCCCTCCTTTCGGAAAACCATTACATTTTTTTCTTGAATAATCACCTGACTTTTTGAGGATCAATGCGATGTCACATCTTCATTCCCTAGAATAGATGATGAGCCCATTGTGAAACAGAATCTGCCAACAAAGATTCACAGGCATCCCATCCAGGAAAAAACAGGAGAAATCAGTCCTTTCTGGTGCTCCATTGATTAGGAAGAACATGTGCTAACCATTTTGATCCATTGAAACTCAATCTTGTTCCCTTGAATTCCTTCCATTCATTGGCTCAACGTTTTGTATCTTCTGTTCATGTCATTCAGGAAAAAAAGAAAGAAAACAGTAAAAAAAGAAGAAGAAACTGTCCTTTTCTTCCGTAGGAAAGCAGTCACCAACCCCCAACCATTTCCACCAGATCTCGAAGTCACGAATTCTCCATCTTTTTTAATTCAAAGATACTGTTTCGCAGATACCCAGAATTAAATGAATCCATGTCTTTTTAGGGTCGTGAATATAAAAGACAGCAAGCCTCACCAACCCACCACCCCACTCTCTCCCAATGGAATGACAAAAAAACCAGCAACTTGAAACCATTGTTTTTGTTGTTGCAGTTGCTCTTCTCCAACAACAACATTAGTTTCTGCTAAATCTCCCTCCTTTCTCCTACCAAAAATCCTTGCGTTCTTCCTTTCTTTCGGGTTTTTTTTTTTGCGGCGCCATGGAACGTGCACGGCGTTTGGCGAACCGGGCGATCTTGAAACGGATCGTCTCGGAGACGAAGCACCATCGCCGCCTTGAATCTGGGTTGGATTCTTCATCCTCTGCATTGTATACCCCTTCAAGGTATGTCTCTTCGTTGTCTGCATGTAGCTCAATGCACAAGAGCTCCAGATCAGAGATGTTGCTTGGTAGGAATGTGTCGTATAATGTCGGTCACGGTATTGGGTCGCAAACAAGAACGATCTCTGTCGAGGCATTGAAGCCGAATGATACTTTCGCTCGCCGACACAACTCCGCGACCCCGGAAGAGCAGACGAAGATGGCCGAGTCCTGTGGATTCGGTAGTCTTGATGCTCTGATCGATGCCACCGTGCCTACGTCGATCCGTATAGATTCCATGAAGTTCTCTAAGTTCGATGGAGGGTTGACGGAGAGCCAAATGATTGAGCACATGAAGAATTTGGCGTCGAAAAACAAGGTCTTTAAGACATTCATTGGTATGGGGTACTATAACACCTTTGTTCCACCGGTTATATTGAGGAACATCATGGAAAACCCAGCTTGGTACACTCAGTACACGCCCTACCAAGCTGAGATATCGCAGGGCCGTTTGGAGTCTCTGCTAAATTTCCAGACCGTGATCACCGATCTCACCGGCCTGCCCATGTCGAATGCTTCCTTGCTCGATGAGGGAACTGCTGCTGCTGAGGCGATGGCAATGTGTAACAATATTCTGAAGGGAAAGAAGAAGACTTTTGTGATCGCGAACAATTGTCACCCACAAACAATTGACGTATGCAAGACTCGAGCAGACGGTTTCGATCTTAAGGTTGTCACAGCCGATCTTAAGGATATTGATTACAAGTCAGGCGACGTTTGTGGGGTCCTTGTACAGTACCCTGGAACTGAGGGTGAGGTGTTGGATTATGGGGAGTTTGTCAAGAATGCACATTCTCATGGGGTTAAGGTTGTTATGGCGACTGATTTGTTGGCATTGACGATGTTGAAGCCTCCGGGTGAATTTGGGGCAGATATTGTCGTGGGTTCTGCACAGAGGTTTGGTGTGCCAATGGGATATGGTGGTCCTCATGCCGCTTTCCTTGCGACCTCTCAAGAGTACAAAAGGTTGATGCCCGGACGGATTATTGGCGTGAGTGTTGATTCTTCAGGGAAGCCTGCGCTGCGTATGGCAATGCAAACGAGAGAGCAACATATCCGCAGAGACAAGGCTACAAGCAACATCTGCACTGCACAGGTATATAATCTCAGTCCTAGGTTCAATGCGTTATCCTTTTTTCTTTATTTCTTTTTATTTTGTATGTTTTTTGGAATTAGTAGAGGTAGTTATACTTATATCAGGGAGCTCAAGACTATTGGGTTGGAACTGATTTAGTTCCAGTTTTGCGAGAGGGCAGATTTTCTCGTGATACGTGAGTGCCTGTGATGACTTGTTTTGACTTATTATTGTCTGTGTAGGCATTACTTGCAAACATGGCTGCCATGTTCGCTGTTTATCATGGCCCTGAAGGTCTTAAAACAATTTCTCAACGAGTTCACGGTCTAGCTGGAGCCTTAGCTCTGGGATTGAAGAAACTTGGGACTGTGGAAGTCCAGGGGCTTCCTTTCTTCGACACTGTGAAGGTTAAGTGTCCTGATGCACATGCAATTGCTGATGCTGCTAACAAGGAAGAGATGAACTTGAGGGTTGTGGACAAAAACACTGTAAGCATCATTCGTATCTCTTCTGTTTGTCACTCTGCTGAAGTATGTTAATTTTCTGGCACGAAATGATTTGAGATTAATTGCTGCTGGCAGATCACCATCTCATTCGATGAGACTACCGCTTTGGAGGATGTTGACAAGCTTTTCTCAATATTTGCATGTGGCAAGCCTGTGAGTGCAAGCAGTCATTCTCGGGCTTTAAGTTGATTAGCTCCTCCAGTAATTCCATTTTTGACTGGTTCCTTGGGGAAAAAATTATATGCAGGTCCCATTCACTGCTGCATCACTTGCGCCAGAGGTTCAGTCCTTGATTCCAACTGGGCTTATAAGGGAGACTCCATATCTGACACATCCAATCTTTAACACGTAATTGCCTTTGAGATGATTTGGTTTCTATCTGCCACTAATGTGCCTCTCTCTGACATTTATATTCATTCTAATAGGTATCACACCGAGCATGAGCTGCTCAGATACATTCATAGGCTGCAGTCCAAGGATTTGTCTCTGTGCCATAGTATGATTCCTCTGGGATCTTGCACGATGAAATTGAATGCTACCACAGAGATGATGCCAGTGACATGGCCCAACTTTACAGACATACATCCTTTCACCCCAGCTGAGCAGGCTCAGGGTTATCAGGTAATTTGGTGTGAATCGTTATAAGAATTTTACAAATATTCGTCAAGGCCAGATTCATTTGAATACAAGCTAATGCAAGAATGGGATTGGTTTCAATCTTTCAGGAAATGTTCAATGATTTGGGTGAACTGTTGTGTACGATTACTGGGTTCGATTCTTTCTCTTTGCAACCCAATGCTGGTGCCGCTGGAGAATATGCAGGTCTCATGGTCATCCGTGCGTATCACTTGGTATGGTGACAGAATAGCCATATGTTCACTGTTTACTTCCTCTCTCAATTAATAGTTGGTGGGATAGCAGTATTAAATGCTTAAGTTGTGAACTTTTCTGGAAATAGGAAAGAGAAATGCCGACATGCCTTTGGCAAAGGCTACTATGCAAACTTTTTCTTCAAGTGCTTTAATATAGAAAAAACTGTAAGAGTATGACCAGATGTTGTTCATCTTCAAAGTATTCAGATTTTAGACTGTTTTAATATGCCTGCTGATTGGCTGTCCAATTATTGGCACGTGTGGCTGTTCAAGTCCAAAAAAATTGCATTCTTCTTCACAATATTTCCTCAACTAAACCCATCATGGTGCGGAATTTTGATTAGTCTGCTCGTTGTGGTGACTGATTCGGTCACTTAGGCAAGAGGGGACCATCATCGCAATGTGTGCATCATTCCTGTCTCTGCTCATGGGACAAATCCTGCCAGTGCTGCAATGTGTGGTATGAAAATTGTTGCTGTTGGAACTGATGCCAAGGGTAATATCAACATTGAGGAGCTGAGAAAAGCAGCAGAAGCAAATAGAGATAACTTGTCTTGCCTTATGGTGAGCCTAATTTCTCATTAGAAATAATTTTTCATAGATTTCAGACTGGTGATATAATCAGGACCTTGTTATTTATAAATGCAAACTTCAGGTCACATATCCTTCAACCCATGGGGTGTATGAGGAGGGCATAGATGATATATGCAAGATAATTCATGACAATGGAGGTCAAGTGTACATGGATGGAGCAAACATGAATGCACAGGTCTGTTTTTGCCTTTTTGCTGCACTTGAGCTATATTGATTCTATCTCTTGGGCATCTGAGAGCTGTGGCTCATAGCTACTATTCTCAACTGTCCAACCATTAGCATTTTACTTGATAACACTTGAAATGCTAAAAAATAGCCAGAGATGCACATTGACACACGATCCAGATTACAATTTTCAGTGTGCAGTCAGGTTCTGAAAAGAGTGGTAGTTGATTAGTTTCCATTTTTCTTCAGTAGTTCTTCATCTTGAGAAATATTCAAGTTCAATGCCTAACATGCGAGGTATCTTTCAGCATATTAAATCTAATTTAATATATTTTGGTTTTGGCAGGTGGGCTTGACAAGCCCAGGATTTATTGGAGCCGACGTTTGCCATCTTAATCTCCACAAAACATTTTGCATTCCACATGGAGGCGGTGGTCCAGGCATGGGTCCTATTGGGGTGAAGAAGCACTTGGCACCTTTTCTGCCTTCGCATCCAGTAGTATGTATTTTTCAGACATGAAAGTAATTTACCTTTTTTTCTCTGTCACCATATTATGGTCCTCTGTGATGGTAATTGGACCCAGCAGACGTTGTGTCATCAGTGTATGCTACCAAAAATCTGCTGCATAAATGCCTGTCTAATTGAGTTTTCAATCTTTTATTTTTTTGTCTTAAAGGTTGCTACGGGTGGTTTACCAGCCCCAGAAAAGTCCCAGCCATTGGGTACAATTTCTGCTGCTCCGTGGGGCTCTGCACTTATCTTGCCAATATCATACTCTTACATAGCCATGATGGGATCTAAGGGACTCACTGAAGCATCAAAGATAGCCATTTTAAATGCAAACTACATGGCAAAACGTTTGGAGGTTTATCCTTTTTTTCCTTTATTTATTTTTTCATTGCTCTTGTTCCTTTGTATACTTGCTTTGTCATGAATCTCAGTCTAGTGTAGTGCAATTGGTGCATGCTCCATCTTGGTTTTCATTGTCAAACTTTCAAAGAACATTTTTTCTTTAGTTTGTTTATCTTCTCACTGGAAGAGAATGTAACAACTGTGGCCTAAATTTTCATCTTATCATTGTCTGCGCTCTGGTTTGCAGAACTACTACCCCATCTTGTTCCGTGGAGTCAATGGGACAGTCGCCCATGAATTCATTGTTGACTTAAGGGCCTTTAAGGTAGTGTATATTCAGCTAATGACTTATTTGTTTGCCTTTTGTTGGTTTTTAAATTGACTGGGCATGCTATTCTATTGCAGAATACTGCTGGAATCGAGCCTGAAGATGTTGCAAAACGTCTAATGGACTATGGATTCCATGGACCAACCATGTCATGGCCAGTCCCAGGCACACTGATGATCGAACCCACTGAAAGTGAAAGCAAGGTAATGACAAGAAAGAACACGATCTTTTCAGTTTTCTTTTGTCCAAGTCTTTGAAACAACTTAACAGTAACTGATCATTTGTTGCAGGCTGAGTTGGACAGGTTCTGCGACACTCTCATCTCCATTAGAGAAGAAATCGCACAAATTGAAAAAGGAAAAGCTGATATCCACAACAATGTTTTGAAGGTATGAGAAGAATGATATCTTTATGGAGAGCTTCTAGAGTACTTGTTAATAAGCTATGACGAATGAAATCAAAAAGTACAATGTGAGTGTAATAAAGTATTTTTTTTTCACATCAGTTGAAAAGTCATCGCTTCAAAATGATCTATTCATGTTCAAAGGCACAAGAAATATATTTAGACAAGTTCCTTTAGGACACTCATCCATTCTCGTATTGATTTTCTTTTACACAATCAAGGTTGGATATATAAATGCTTCAACTGCACTTTTTTCCTTGATGATCTTCTGAGGAACTTCTGATTTCAATATATTTTAGTCTGCTCCCCACCCACCATCATTGCTCATGGGAGACTCGTGGACGAAGCCGTATTCTCGGGAATATGCTGCTTTTCCGGCTTCCTGGCTCCGTACCGCAAAGTTCTGGCCATCCACGGGTATGTCTACCTATCTTATTCGACCATGTGCAACATTATATGCAATTGGCTGCTTCGACTGATGCTGCTTTCATCATGAGATTTTGGCTATACTCCGAAATGTTGACTTAAAATATTGCATATCCATCGAATTTTGAAGTATGACTCCTTAAATTAAAAGTACGGTTTTTCAAGGTTCAAAAATATGGTTAACTGTTAGGTACAAGGGACATTATCTTCGTGTTACCACGAAGTAAAACTAAAATCACAGCTTATGCTGTGGATATCAGTAGATGCTATGAGTAGCTGCAACCCCATTGCATATTCATGCGAATGGCAACTATGATTTTCTGTTCATTCTTGTTATTTCATTTCCTTTGCAACTCCAGAAGTTTTCCATTTAAACAGTTCTCCAAGCTTGATTCATGGTATTTTATTTAAGGCTGAAATTTGAAGTTCCGTTTGATGATCATGAGCATATGTGTGCTGTCTATTTTCAACTACTGGCATTTTCAAAGATGGGTATAGAACTTTTAGCGTGTGAGTTTGAGGATAATGAATAAAAGGGTGGCAGCTAATTCATGTCTCTTTCAAGTGTTTCCCTGTTAAAGAAAAAACAAAAGAAACTGATTATTCTTCTTGTGTGCTGCTCGACATTCTACCAGGACGCATCGACAATGTGTATGGTGACCGTAACCTCGTCTGCACTCTCCAGCCAACGTCACAAGTCGTTGAGGAGCAAGCAGCAGCTACCGCCTGAAATCTCCCTGTGTGCCAAAAGAGAAAAGAAGAAATCCCTCAATGTATATAAGTTGTCAATGTGGCGCACAACATCACATCTGGTGTTATTTAGTTCCTTCGATGCCATGATCTTTGGACGATGAATAAGAGGGGTTGCTAATTGCAACCCAAGCATTATTCTCATCTAATCTCTTCCATCTGTCTTTGTCCTCAATCCGAGATCAAGTATTTCAACAGTAGGGAAAAGCAGCAAATTGTGAGCACTGTCTGATTGTACATCGCCTTTTCAAATATCGCTTGATACCTAAGCAGAAAACTAAGAAGGGTAAAAACTGACCACCCTCGATCTGTGTTGACCAAGTAATAATAGTTTCGGTTGAGATCAGACTTAAAAAAGTTCATTCATTCATGAATGAATTGTACTTAGCTCAAGAATTAAGAGTACACCGACACCATAAAAAAGAGGTTTCAAATGATACAAAACATCGTATTCTGTACATGGGTTATCTGTACACATTGAGAGGTACAAATTCAGTTGTTATCTCAAGAATGTGGATAATAGCAAAAAGAAAGTTGAACTTGACTTTATGAGGGTATTCCATGGGATTTGCTCATCCCTTCTACTGGTCCCAATAGTTTCTAAGTTGGGACATGTGCAAGAGAAGCTCGTCTCTTCCTAAACCGGTGACGCTGCTAGTCATGATCCACGGAGGATGCGCCCGGTAGTTTTCCCTAATCACTTCTTGGAAGCTCCTTATGTTCTCATCAGGCCTCTTTCCTCGCTTCATCTTGTCACACTTCGTGAAAACTAATGTTAGAGGGATCTGAACAAGTGGAGAAGAGTAACATCATCAGTACGTTCAGCCACTGTTGAATGTTGATTCTACAACTAAGAAACTAAGAAAGCAGCGTACTTTGTTGCGTCCTAGCCAATTCGCACAATCAAGGTCTATCTTTTGAGGAGGAACACTTGCATCGATAAGAAGTAAGACAGCAACTAGTGTATCTCTGTTCAAAAAGTAGCCCTTTGTGAATGCTGACCAATCCATTCGAACAGATCCCGGTGCCTTAGCAAACCTACAAATGAGCAAGAAATCCATAGAGCAAATGCCTCAATCTCAAGTTCAACAACCAAAAGGAAACATCAGGACTTGAAAAGTAACACAACAGAATATCTCATCCAAAGACAAGGTCGAAATGGTCAATAAGCAAATAATCTCAAGTTCAACAACCAAGGCACACTCAAACGTGGAAAGGAAACCATGGTCAATCTCCAGAGTTTTAATGAGAAGAATTAACTAAATGCAAGGGTACCACACAATATAAACACCTGGTTGGAATCTACAAATCTACTGCTAAAGGACTGTGATTAATGATTTCATATCACAGCACATAACTGCAAGCGAGTACACCAAAAGGCAGGTCCCAAGCTGCTGTAAGACACCAAACTATTGCACGGTTAATAGCTTGGTGCCTGCAGGTAAATCATAACATGATACTACCCTGAAAAGACAAGCTGCATAGTCCAGCAAGAAAATAGAAGCCTACAACGTTTAAGCAGTTTCCATTAGTCAGTGAACCTAGAAACAAAACCACAAAAGAAGAAAAGAACTACTGTAAACACTAAAAGTAGAGTATATAGCATAAAATCTGATCCAATACAGGATCAATACTAGGGAGCGCAATATATTTTCACATATCTGCAGACATTCATAGCAACTTAAGTGCTTTTAAAGAGATAAACATCTGGCATTCAACAAAACTGTCAAGCGACAAAAGAAGAAATGAAAAGCCAAGTAAGAAGTACTTCTATGGATCTACAAATTTACTTCTTCTGCATCAGGATTCATAGCAAAAGATAAAAACTAATTGTTTGCCCCTCATCAAAGTGTCCATTATGTGAAGAACAGAAAGACCGTAGGTTGAAGACGGAACTCCCAGCATGTACATCTTAGCTAAAAGAATTACTACCATGGCATATCCACAGTGACGGGTCAAAAAATGCTCAAACCATTCGAGCCCAATTAATCAAATTTCAGAAGCTTGTGAAAAAGTCGCGATCTACTGGTCTTTCACTTTCCCAATCCAACAGCTTCCAATCGACTGGCCACACTCAATTAGTTGCAGCATTCCAAGAAACAAAACTTCATTCCAAGAAACAAAACTTACACATTAGCTCACATTCTGTGATTTTTCGCATTTATAAGCTGCCACACAACATAACAAGTTCAAGCAAGCCAAAAGACAGGTGCTTGAAGCTTACCCATAACCCGGCAAATCCACAATATACCAACTCTTGTTCACCAGGAAGTGATTTATAAGCTGAGTCTTGCCTGCAACATAAACCACCCCATCAATCAATCACCTCATCCCTCGCCACCAAAGCAAAAAACCATACGAAACAACATCATTCGACAGACAACTATAAAAAAAAAAGAAGAAAAGAGAGAGGACCTGGTTTCTTGGACGTAAGCGCGACTTCCTTCTTCCGAACCAGAGCATTGATGAGCGACGACTTGCCCACGTTCGACCGACCCAAGATCGCGAACTCGGGCCTCCCGTCCTTGGGACAGTCCTTGGCCCTCCCGCTGCTCTTCAGGAACTCCACCTCCTTGATCTGGGCGTGACCCGCGTAGGGCCCGACGACGATGTTCGACCCGGGGAGCACCATGTCCTCGGAGACCTCGGCCGGGTCGACCCCGGGCGGGACGAAGAACACCTTCTGGAAGATCCGGGCCGCGTCCGAGGCCGAGGCCGCCGGGCCCGCGGCTCCGGAGGCGGCGGCGGCGGAGGCGTGGAAGCACGGGCCGCGGCGGCGGCGGGCGGGCAGCGAGAAGAGCGGGGCGTGCGGGGACGGCCGGAGCGAGGGGTGGAGAAGGGAGGGGGGGTGCAGCTGCAGAGCGAAGAGGCGATTTCGCAGCGCCACCGCCATTGTCGGAGAGAGAGAGAGATGCTCTGCTTTCTGCTCTGTTCCGACGTTCAGCTGAGCAGAGCCCTGGAGCGAGTGCGTTTTTGGGTGGGCGTCGGCTGCGACGGCGTCGTTTGGCCACTATTAGGATTTTGCTTACGAAAAGGCAAAGGGTCTCGATTCATTTTTCACGTTAAATTCAAAGAATCAAACTGAATGAATTGTTGGATATTAGAAAATGTGAAAGTACTTAAAGACATTGGAAAAATGCCAAGATGTGTGCTCCATTTTTCATCTAATGACTACTTATATATTGACCGATTTTAAAAGTATCAAATGCATACCCAGTTTATTTTAGAGACTACTTTGCACTTTAGATTTTGTTTAGAGGTGTGATGGGTATTTGCATAAAATAAAAGTATGGGAATGGTCATTAGGTCAAAAGTGAAGTACGTTTTGATATTGTTTTGAAATATATCTTAAACAAATATGGAGCCAAATGAAATTAAGAGAGAGAAAGAAAGAAAATTATATTACTTTTATTATTCTTGTGTAGCATAAATTAATTTGAATTCTTATCTCGTGTTGGTTTTCCCGCATTAATGAAATTGTTGAGAAGCATATAAGTTGAGAATGTGTAATGAACCTGTATAAAATAGATAAATTAGTATAAAGTATTGACACCATGACATTGTGGTTACTAGATCGTAGGTATAAGTAAATGCATAGAAATAGTCAGCTATCTTTCAATAATATAAAAAGATAATGCTAGCAATGTATAGATATGGTTCTTTAATTAGGGATAACGTTCCCAACATTATGGAGGCATCTATTCTCTCAATTCATTTCGAAAAGATCTTCGCCCCTTTACCTGCTTCCTTACGAAAAATTGACGACTACTACATTGTCGCAGCTAAAGGTCCATCCCTTCATTTTTCACATTTTTAATTTATTCCGAATATAACATACTGCGAAGAGGCGAGCAAGTGATCAAGAAAAATATATGCCATGACAGTTCTTTTGGCCATGATTCTTATGAAATTCCCACTGGAGAGAGAAATTCCCAAGAATTATACGACATTAACATACTTCTGACAACCTGGACCGACCAAGTTGAACTAAAGAACTATGGCATCTCATTGTTTTCTAGATCAAATAAGGGTGTCAAGTCCACACAAACAGATTCTTCCCTTGGTTAAAGCTCAGAGATTGAGCTTGGGTTCCACACAGTATTATAAAAGCCAGTCAACTTGAAGCCCTGCATCACCTTACAAGAGCAGACTAAAGTTCTGAGGCTGAAATGCATCAAAATATGCAGGGCATTTCGTCATTTTACATCAGATCCGTGGAGCTTCTCATTAAGGACAGGATGATAATTAATCCTCGGTATGTAGATTTGTGATCTTGTATCAAGCCTGCTGGGCCTCTTCCCTTTTAATGTCAAAGATCTTCGACAAAACATCCCCAACGACCTGGTAAGGAACAAAAGCATCATTACTATTTCCGAAGGATTGACTGCATCACGAAGTTGTCATCCAACTGCATCGAATGACAGTGCTAAGGAGACCAAATTTTCAGTGCATAATAATCGGACAAAAGGCACAGCGCATTAACAAATGCACAAAGGCTTGATAGAAACCTCTTATCCAGAACCAGGACATCATGCATAAGGAGAGTATCTCAAGGAAAATACAGCCCACGCCCATGATGTACAGGTACCATAGATAGATTAGAGCTTAATGGGAAAGCAGCCAAAGGAAAGGGCTGATGAAGGAGTAGAGCTGTTCTCACAATAGAAATTCGCCAGGTTAAAAGCTTACCGTATCAGGGGTAGAAGCTCCTGATGTTACCCCAATTTTTATGGGACCCTCTGGAAGCCAATTTTCTTTCTCAACTGATTCCCCATGCTATCGCAACAAATACAAAAGTCAGTGAAAGAAGGCATAAACACCAAAATCTACTGAAGGAGTGCAAATTCAAAGTACAGACTTACCTTCAATTTGTAGGCTATTCTGTTTCCAGGACCTATTCTCTGCTCACTGTCAACCCAATAAGAGGGTATCCCACGTTCTTCAGCTATCTCTTGAAGATGAGATGTGTTGCTTGAGTTCCACCCACCAACAACTAGCACAAGATCCACCTTCTCCTCAACTAACTTATACATAGCATCTTGGCGTTTCTGAAGAAGACCAAATGTTGAAAAATATGAATAAGCATCTTAAAGACACAGCAGAAGTCACGAGTTAGCAATTAACTCAAACTTCCTTCTTTCTTCTGTTTACTATTCTTCCTTTCTGTAGTTTCTCATCAGAGGTTTGGCTATAAGATTTGTATTATGGTCCTTCAACAGATAAGACTAGTCACGGAGAAAAATAAAATTGGGAAAACTACCTCCTTGTCTTTCAGGCGGCTCTCTGCATTTTGGACCCCACATCTCTAGTTCAGTCCCTAATGTACTTACAGAAGAGAGCTAGCACCTTTGATTACTAACAAGCAATTGGTCTTCCTATTCTGATGTCGAGAGAGTCATGAGATATCTCAACCATGGCTACTCCTTTTATCTTTTTGGCAAGTTGAAAGAAGTTACAGCCCATAGCCATGTCAGGCACTATCTCGCAACAGGTTCCAATACCTAGAAGAAATGAATAAGGCTTGGAGCATGAGGAAGATGGAAATTACTTGAGTGGCATCACAAATTGTATTAAAGCTCATGAAGTGCTGATTGACATTTTCCACTCCATACTTGCCCATCATAGTCCTCTCCAGCAACTTCCCTGGAAGTTTAACAAAACGTTCAACTTGAGTAGCAAATCAGACAGAGAGGGAAGAATTTGTAAAAGATTTTATTGTTACATACCAATCTCTTCAGTCTCTCCCTTGAGCATTGTGGTTTGATTTGCAATGCCAACTTTATTAAGATCATTGTCAGGGTCAAATCCCAGGGAAACAGCATCCTTGAATTTCTGCACCAAAGCAGGATTACAATTTGAACTACGTTTCCTTAACAAAACATAACAAAACCAAGTAATCCAGAAGTACCTCTAGAAACGCCTCTTTAGTCGAGCTAGAACCATCGAGCTCACCCTCAAGAATGTAATCACACACATACATTGCCTGGACATATGACAAATGTCATTACAGATAAGACATCTCCCTTCCACTATTGGACAGAAACATAGAGAGCCTTCATCAAAGCCTTAACTCCTTCATATTCTTCACAATAACGTACTCTCTCACAAACGATGCAGTTGCTATGGTTTCTTCATGAGCGTATTTACCATGAATAATTGAAGTGCAGTCTCCTTTCTCATGCTTCTCCACGGTATTCCATACCTTTCAAGCAAAGATTGGAAAGATTTAAGAAGGGAAGTGAAGGTATAAGAACGTGTCATAAACAAAGTTAATGCCGCAATCACTGGAAATAACGTGCTATATTATCCCGTCACGGAGCCATACCTTGGATACCCATGGGCAAGTCGTATCCACAATTTGTACATTTTTCTCTTCCAAGGTCAACATCTCCTGCACTGGTGCTCCAAAAGCCGGAAAAATGACAACATCACCTTTATTAACAACATCAAACTGTTTTTGCCCTCCTTCGAGGGGAATAGTCTCCACCTCCATCTCCTCCATGCGCTGTCAGGGTGATAGAAAATTGAGAATTCTCGATGATAATCAGTGAATCGAAGTGCACAACACAACTCTTACAACATTCAAGCAAATCAGCCAAAACATCAAAGGATGTTGTTTATATATCTGACCTTGTTGACAGTCGGGTTATGGATAATTTCATTAGTAATCCAGGTGTTCTTCTCCGGAAACTGCATTTTCGCTTCATAGGCCATCCGGATGGCTCGCTCGACACCCCAGCAGAAACCATGGGCTTCAGCAAGCTTGACAGTGACATTTCCCCAGGTGTACTGATATCCATTTTCCTTCAAGGTTTTAATAATTTCACCTGGCATATGAAAAGGCGCAACATCAATACAACTTACAGCGATCCAGAAACTTGGGTAACCGATGTCTAGACCAGTGGTATTACAGCGAAAACATCATGCCAACGCAGATTGAGAGCTGGAAATGCTACATACGGAATCAGCGATGCCAGTACATGAAGCACAGGATGTATATGCATATAATATAATTTAGCAAAGCACCTAAGCTGTCTTGGCTAATAGAATGTGATGAAAGATGCGTTTTTTCTGGACTACCGGATCTTCTACTCAATCAACGACTAATCAGCAAACTGAAAACGATTAAAAAAGACGCCGAACCCTCATCC
This sequence comes from Eucalyptus grandis, assembly GCF_016545825.1. Classification (NCBI taxonomy): domain Eukaryota; kingdom Viridiplantae; phylum Streptophyta; class Magnoliopsida; order Myrtales; family Myrtaceae; genus Eucalyptus; species Eucalyptus grandis. Next base: position 6,879,668 of record NC_052614.1, on the reverse strand, counting down.
TTCGATCCGAGCAGAGGCCAACACCAAAGTCTCCACGTGCATCGAAGCTCGAAGTAGCGTACCGAACGAAAGAAGACGCATAGCTAGTGAAACGAAACGAAGAAAGGAACCCACTGGCGTACTCGCGATCCATGAGCTGCTGAGCCTCCTCCTTGCGGCCGAAACCTTGCCGGTTGTAGTTCTTGCTCCTCATCAGGTTATGCCGGAAGACCTTGGCGTCGAAGTCGTCGCCGGGGGCGGCCATGGAGCCGGAGGAAGGAGGCCCGCCGGAGCATCGGACAGAGGGAGGCCCACGGCAACGGATGGCGCTGGCGCGGGGGCTGGCGAGGAACCTCGGAGGGGAGGGGCCGGAGAGGCGGGTCGGGTCGCGGCAGAGGAGGAGGGAGGTCATCGCCATGGCGGAGAGCTGAGTCGCGAGTTGCGAAGTGGCGACGCGCGTGGTTGGCGTCGAGGGAAAAAATATATGAAAATGGTTCCGTTGATGTTGGTTAGTTGATTCTGATTTTTGGTTCTCGGGATCAGTTTGAGAACAAAATCGCTTGATAAAATTTTTGTTTTCGGGAAGAAATTTCTATTTTTTTTGTTCCCGGAAGTAAATTTAGAATAGAATCAAGAATAAAAAAAAAAAGAAAAGTTGATTTTTGTTCGAAACAAATATAAAAATCAAAACAAACTCTTCTTCTTCCCTTTTCTCTTCTTCTTCTTCTCTTTTCTTTTTTTCATCGACCGCCATTCCGTGGTTATTGTCTGCCGCTATCCGCCACCGGTCATCGGCAACTAGTTCGGCAAGCTCACCGGTGGCTAGGCGGGCCTTGCCTAGCTACCGGCGAGACTCGGCCGATGAGGGCCGGCCTTGCCTCGCCGAGGCTCGGCCAACGAGGGCCGGCCTCGCTAGGGTCGGCAACACTTCAATGAGGTCGCACCACAAGAAGAAGAAGAATAGGAGAAAAAGAAAAAAAAAAGAAAGAAAAAAAAACATTATTTAAAATTAAAAATAAATTGATTTTGAACATAATTAATGAGCACGGTACCAAACACAATTCTATTCAAGAATTAGAAATTTTGGACAAGCTTAGGGCGTGTTTAGTAATGATTCTCGTTTCCTAAGTAGATTCTAATCAAAAATGATTTTTTTTATTATGTTCCCGGGAACAGATTTTAAGCATTTTAAGTCGTTTAGGCCATGTTTGGTAACCATCCAAACATTGCCAAATTCTGATTTTTTGTTCCCAAAATTAATTTGGGCCGAGAATCGCGTTTAGTAAAATTTTTGTTCAGGGAACAAATTGGGAGTGGAATCAAAATAAAAAAAAAAGTTGACTCTTATTCTAGGAACAAATTTGAGAATCAAAAACCAACTCTTCTTCTTCTTCCCTTTGACCATCTCGTGGCCGTCGTCCACTGCCGCCGCCCACCACCGTCGCCGCCAGTCGCCGTCCGCCGCCACCGGTCCGGTCGCGAGCCACCGGCCCGAGTGGCCAAGCGAGCCTCGCCTAGCCCCGGGCGAGGCCGGGCCTAGCCACCGGCAAGGCTCGGGCCGACGAGGGCCGGCAACGCTCGATGAGGTCGTCGGCCACAAGAAGAAGAAGAATAAGAATAAAAAGAAAAAAAAAAAAAAAAATGAAAAAAAGAAAAAAATTTTTAAAAATTAAAAATTGATTTGGAACATAATCAATAAGCACGGTACACACGCAATTCTATTACAGAATCAGAAATTTTGGACAGTTACAAAAACCATTCTTTTACTCATAATCAGTTCTCGAAAACATAATAAAAAATAATCATTTTTTGTCAGAATCTATTCCCGGGAACAAAATCGTTACCAAACGTGCCCTTAGTAACCGCTCGAAAATTTTTTATTCTGAATAGAATTGCATTTGGTATATTGATTATGTTCTAAATCAATTTCTTTTAATTTTTAAATAATTGTATACTTTTTTCATTTTTTTTTCTCCATTTCTTCATTCTTCTTCTTCTTCAGCCGGTTGTTGGATTGGCAATCGACAAGACGAGGGCGGCGACCTCACTGGAGCATTGTTGGCCCTCGTCAGCCGAGCCTTGTCACCAAATCTGACGAGGCCGAGCCTCGAGACCTCGCCACTAGCGGGGTTGGGTGAGCCTCGTCAGGGTTGGGCGAGGCCAACTTGGCCACTAGGGCTGGGCGAGGCCTACCTGGCCACCGGCGAGGCTCGCCCAGCCCCACTGAGCCTCGCCCGTGGCCAGGCGAGCCTGGCCGATGGCTGGGCTTGCCTTCGGTGAGCTCACTAGCCCTCACCCAAGCCTGGCGAGCCTCCGGCAAGTTCGCCGAACTAATTGTCGGCGATCGGCAGACAGCGACGATGGGTAGTGGCGAACGGCGACAGAGGAGGGGAGAGAAAGGTTCCACTTTTTTTTTTTTTTTTTTTTTTTGTAATCCAGGGAACCCCGTAAGCCGACAGTCGACGAGCAAACCCTAGGGAGCGACTACATGACCCACTACCACCACAGTACTCCAGATAAGAATCCCTAACGACGTCTCTGGAATTTGAACTCCTCCCATTCGTGAGGGGTAAATGAGCCCAAGCCAGCTGTGCCACTGAAGGCAATGGTAGGGTTCCACTTTTTTTATTCTTTTTCTTTGTTCTCGAAACAAGAATCAATTTTTTATTTTTATTTTTTATTTTACTCCAAATCTGTTCCCGGGAACAAATTTGTTCTTTGGAACAAAAATTTTACCAAACGCGATTCTATTCCTAAACTACTCCCGAGAACAAAGAATTAAAATTTGGCTATGTTTGAATGGTTACCAAACATGGCCTTACCAAATAACTTAAAATGCTTAGAAATTGTTCCCGAAAATAAAATAAATAAATAAATCATTTCGATCAGAATTTGTTCTTGAAAATAAAATCGTTACCAAACCAGCCATGGCTGATTTCTTGCAATCCTACAAATTTCCAAAAACATCACGTGACATCAAACGTATTCATGTGGCCTTGGTCCAATTGAATTGAAAACCTCGACGTTCTCGAAGTCTTTAGTGATCATCCTGATTTATTTCTTGGGGTTAAAGAGTATCGTGTCGTATGAATAGATTATTCGCACGATCGATCCGCATATCTCGTGCCATTACCAAAACCGAGGGCGAAACTAATCACGGAAAACCGTACTTGTTAACAGGGCAAAGGATTATAATGAACTCGGCGCCAGAAATGCCGGAGCAGCAAAGGTCTCGCCCGTGATTGGCGGCTTTGGACATTGGCGGCGATAGGAATTCTCTTCACAGCAATGGTAGCTGCAACAAGAAGTGAGCCCCCAAGATATTTACCGACCAAAAAGAAGTCACACAAACGTCGAAGCTCGGTTATCATCTCGCGGCTTTAATCCTCCTCAATGGTGGCCAACCAATTCTTCACGGTACTCTTTCGTAATGCCTCACACACGCTACCCGAAATGTCACGATTGTAAAAATTGTCTTTGCTTATCTTCGTCGGGCATTACGGCGAACCCCGAATACTTGTCCAGGGGTGGCGGTCGGTGCAGGAGGGAACGCTGGATTTTGCTATGTTTTCAGGCTTCCAATAATACAGGTCCAACCGCGATGCACGTGGCATTTGGATTAGAATTTTTTATGATTTTGTTACTTATTCATGTCTCTTAATATTGCACATATGTTGTACTTGTATTACATGTATATTGTACAAATGTTACGCATATATCTCTCTTTGGGGAAAATTGTCCAAAAAGTCCCAAAGTTATTGTGCTTTTGTCTATTTAATTCTAAAGTTTTTAATTTTGCTAATTGAATCTTATACATTTTTTCACATTTGCTTAATTTAGTTCATCCAATCAATTTTAATTAGAAATCACTAACGTGAACGTCAACTACTTTATGTGGTACGACCGACGCTAATGTTGATAAATTTTAATAAATTTTAATATTTTTGAAATTTTTATTTTTTCTTTCTTTTCAGCACTTTGACTTTTGCGAAATTCAAATTTAAATAATATTTCCCTTCAATATAGCATCATAGCAAGTTTTCATCACAGGTCCATCCTCCCAAAAATTCAACGATGAATATGGCACCTCTTCATCATTCATTGTATCCTCGTTTCCTTGAGGTGATTGGAATCTAATTTTCTATTATTTTCATGCATTATTTTTTACTTTCTTTTGAAGCGATTGCAATTTAATTTTCATATTATTTGTGTGAATAGATGCTTTTTGCTTGTGAAGTCATCTCATATGTAACTTCTTCGAGAGTGCATGAAAAGATTCGCTACTTTTTTCGTCTCAAACACAATATCGTAAGCACATATAATCAAATGATATTTATATTTGAAGCTGTAAATCCCAAATGTTCATTCTCCTGAAGGAGTTGCTTGCCTGCGACTGGTCTTATATGAATCGCCTATTGGCACTTGGGTCTCTAAATTCGTATAAAACAATCTTTTGTTAATTTCATGAATTTATGCGCCATTAAGCGAAGTTTGCTTGCTTATCAAATTTGTCATCTTGCGAGATTACATTTTTCCAGTCTAGGAGACTCGCACTACATCTCGTTAGAAAAATGTAGCATTCAACTCAAGATGTAACATACATGCCCCGCTAAATTCGGCGACAATGTGTTGTGAGTATCCCCTAAGGGCTCCTCCAGGAGGTTCTTCCATGGAAGGGAACAGCCTAAATGAGATTTTTGATTGGTTTCACCTTATGTAAAGTCTAATCTATGTCCGATTTAGTAACGAAAATTGAAGGGCTAGGGATGTGATTTCCCTTCTTAAGGGGGAGAAGATCCTGTCATGGGAGGAATAAAGAGGACAAAGCCATTGACTTATTTGGCATGAGGGTTGCTTTTCTCACTAAAATAGCTATACCAAAGAGAGCAGGCTGTCAATTCCACCCCAAATTGTGCCTTGAATTGGGGGCACGGGGCCCATAAGAAGGAATGTCCCACTCCACTTTGGCCTATCATATCTTTCTTGAGAATGACCCCCACATGGAAAGATGCCACCAATGCTTCAAGACCAATCCCCCCCTCCCATGACTTGTCTAATCTTTCCAAATTCATTTCTACGCAACAAATTAAGTTCATTCTTTTCAATTGGACCTAACATGAGACGAGACATGGGCAGACCACACTCTTGAACTCCGATCAAGAAAAAATCCTTGTGATTCGACTGCCGGTGATCGTGTTAGATAGGAGTTAAGTATATGCCTCGGCATTTCTCAAAGCACAAGGCTTATTGCTTCCTAAATTCAATATACTTTTGAGATTATCTTCTAATTCAAAAAAAGAAAACAAAAATGAAAAAGAGAGGAATATTGGGGGAGTATCCCTCTTCCTCTTTCTATCTAATGCACTCTTAAGACAACATGGGATGACATCGAGGGAATCATAAGAGCGAGCAGATGTTGCATATATCTAGGATAATTTTTACTAATATCAAAGATAATTAGAGATTTCTTTAGGATAAATTTCTATTTTAGAAATAATTATGATATTTATGTTTTTTTTTGTCAAAAATTATGATATTTATGTTGATTATTTGTATCTCTCAAAATTGTAAGTATATTGCATGTATATCTCTTTTTTGTTGTGCATATCTTCATTAAGATTTAATCTTAAAATAGTTATCTAATAAAGCTTATAAATAGATTGAAGTATTTTTTTATTAATATATATCAAATTATACTGATATTCTCCAATTCTACTTTTTGCATTATTCATTTTCTTTTTCTTGTGTAGCATAAATTGATTTGAATTCTTATTCCATGTGGTTGTTCCTGCATTAGTGAAATTGTTGAAGCATATAAGATGAGAATATTTATTGAAGTCGTATAAAACAGAATTAGTTGGCAGACATCCACTTGAAGTATTCTTTGTCCAGAACATGGACTTTAATATTGATACCATAGTATTGTGGTTATTAAATATAGATGTAGGTATAATTTATATGCACAGAAACAGTTAGATTTTTTCAATTAAATAAATTTATATTGGGCATGCTTTGTGCGCTTGTGCAAATACATCGTTGGATATATGGATGTTGATAGATAATCTTGAATTAGGGATAGCACTTCCAAGTTCTTGAAAAAGAAAAGGCACTAACAAGTTTTTCTCACTTTTTGCTAATCAATGTCGCGGATATACTATTAAGCATTTTAATAAGAAAATATCAATATACTGATTAGAGCAGGTAATTAGTATCTTATCATGTTAATTGTGTTACAATGTCGAGGTATAAGATGCATATGATTAACCTAAATACGACATATTTTATAAACATGTTTGACGTGAATATGACACACTTCATAAAAACGGGTCATACAACACATCTAACATAACTATAAAACATGTTGCCTTGTCAGATATCGACACCACACGGTACATTAACTTACTTGTTAATATATGTTATTCTATATAAAATATGAACACATAAAACATGTTTATACCCAACAACTTGTATTAAAACTTTTGATAGAATTTCATACAAAATGAGTAATTTCACTTCACATTATATTTTAAATGCATTATTGAGTTAATTTGTCATGTTTAATGACTTTTTTATTCTAAATATTTTTTTATTTTATGGTTTCACATTATATTTACACTGGGGAGTTTATTTTTTGTATTCTAAGGAATGTTCTATATAATCGTTAATTCTTTTTAGCATGGTAGTTATTTTAATAATCTTTTGGGCTTTGTTTGGGAAGTAAGGAGAGAAGAGATAAATGGAAGGTGGGCAGGGTAAATGAGGAATAATCTAAACTTATGGGGAGAAAAAGAGCTGGTAAATTAACCGTATGTTATCGAACTGTATCATGTTTAAATGAGTGACACGTTAACATGTTAATTTAAACGTATCGATTCATCTCCCAACGAATCAAGCAAGTTGATCCATACAAGACACGGTTCCTATTGCGTCATAAACGGGCCAACATGGTCATAACATGCATACGTTTATGCCAAACCTAAATATATCTAATCGCACATGGTGCCGTGTTAATAGATCGTATTGAGAATTGTTAGATTGAATTCAGATATTGATTACCCACGTTGCAAGAAAGGCCGGCGTATTGAAATTTAAATATTTTTTTTTCATGGGTTGGGTAGCAAGTATTACAATTCACCCTTTAATAAACTCATTAATCATTTTTCGTATGGTGTTCGACAAATCGTCCATGACGAAAGTTGCAAGGATATTTTGAACTACAGCCTATATAATAATGTCGAATCCACGTTGATTGCTTATCTGAATTATATATTTCGGTCGGGTCCAAAGAACCAAACAAAAGGATTATTTCATCTGTCTTTGATCATCTCAAACCATCTAGCAGCTTCTCGTCACATCCTCCGACCATCCTTGTATATTTCTTATGGCATTTGAGACGAAAATTATGGGTGTGGCGAACTTTTTAATTCGTAAAATTATGTGATCGCCACCCATCAATTAGCTAACTCTACGTCTCCCCCTCGAAACAGTCAAAGTCAAATCATTTACATTACGTACATAAGGAATAATTGTACAAAAAATCTTAAACTTATCGTACGGCGATCATTACAGTCATAAACCTTTCAGTCGTGCTAATTTAATCCTTTATCTTTTGAAGATTCGCCTATTTAATCTTTAATCTATTATTTGGATATTTAGCCGAAATGACGAAATTGATATATTATCAAAAGGTTTATAATTCAATTGGTACAATTGTAAGATTTTGGACTAAATTCGCATAATTGAAAAGTTTATTATTAAATCATTATTTATATAATAAGTTTTATGACTTTTTTAACAATTTTTTTCAAGGAGAAACCCCACGTCACAAAATCACAAATATTCATGCAACATGGAATGATTAAATTAAGAACCCGAGTTGTTGAAGTTCAGAAGTACTCCCGACTTATTTCTTGGAGCTAGGAGCATCATGTCACGTCAATGGATTAATCTTACAAACCATCCGCTCGTGCCGTAAGTCCTTGAGTCATTTTTCACCAACGTGTTAATTTGTGCTTGAACTGATTAAGCGGGTCAAATCATATAATACGTGATTTTTGTTGTATCATACACGCGGTCATTCATGACACAAACTCGATTATACCAAATCGAAACCCATTTTAATTGTGTGTAATGTTATGTTAACGGGTCGTGTCGAGAATTATCAACTCAAATATTAATATTCGATCATCAACATCACAAAAAAAGGTCAGTGTACTAAAAAATTCAATTTTTTTTTTCATTTGATTGATTGGTAAGTATCACAAAGCATTATTTAATAAAATTCCTAACCGAACCATTTTCTGTAAGGCGTACCACGAGTCATCGATGCTCGAATATATACATACGTATGTGAACAGTCGCATTGAGATAATAAGCAAGCTGTGATGATACTTTGAACTATAGTCTATATAATTTTATCGATTCCACCTTGCTTGCTTATATCTTTTATATTTCAGACAGGTCCAAAGAAACAAAGGGTTTTTCTCATCTCTTACGGAACACTTCGACGAATACAAAATGACTAATATAGAACTAACAACAGAAAAACGATTATGAATTCGTCTTTGATCAAATTCCCCCGTCACAAAATTTTGAAGGTTCGTCCGACATGGCATGATTGAATTGAGAACCCAAATTTGTTCGAAGCCCTAACAGTAATCTTGGCTTATTTCTTGGAGTAAAGAGCATCCTGTCGTATGAATAGATTAACGCAGGAATCCAAGCGGGGTTACCCTGGAAAATCCCTTTTTTTTTGGGATTTCCCGTGTGGCCGGGCCCCGTGGGGGTTCTATTTTTATCGAGGAAGAACCCCATCCTCTATCCTATCTGCTTCTAGGATGTCAAAGCCTTTTTTTAAGGTCTTGCTTAAGACCATCTTGGCTTATTTCTTAGAGCATCATGTCGTATGAATAGATTAATCTCACAGCCAATCCGCATATGTCATGGATCTTTTGAGTCATTCTTTTTACACTTCTTTTACTTAGGCAAACGATCTAGAGAAGGCGAACGAGAGTGAAATCGGTAATCAAGAACCGCGGTTTTTAGTTAGTGAGACATTAGGATTAAGTGTAACCGTCGTATCGGTGCTATTTGGACAAATAAATATAGTGCTTAAAGGATCTTACATGAGAAACCTCGGCTGAAATAGGTTTGTGAGCTATAATTGGTCTAGCTTGCAATTTATGTTATGTTTATTTTATGGAAAATGAATCATTTGAAGTATTATTATAAAAAGGGTTAATACCCTGAAAAACCCTAAACTGGTACACCTGTCACAAATTTACCCAAAACTATTTTTTTACCATAAAAAACCTCAAACCGGTATATCTGTGACAAATTTACCCCGACTGACCATAAAAAACCCTAAACTTGTACATTTATGACAAATTTATCCCAAACTAATTTATTCGATCATAAAAAAACCAAAAACTGGTAAATTTGTGACAATTATACCCTCCGCTAAATTTGATTAATACCACAAAAAAATCATAAAAATTGTAAACTATGACAAACAAAGTATAAAATCTCAAATTAGTATACCAGTCAATTATTACATGTTTAACGAAAACTAACAGAGAGTAAATTTGTCATAAGTGTACCAATTTGGGGTAAATTTGTCAAAAGTATATCAGTTTGGGATTTTTTGTGGTCAAAAAAATAATTTGAGGTAAATTTGTCACAAGTGTACCAGTTTATGATTTTTTAAGTTTTAACTCTTATAAAAATGATTACTTGTATCACTTGAAATAATTAGTCAATGCAAAATGTATTTGCTATCAATCACAATTTATATTTAATTTGTAGATAATGAAATTATGTTTTGTCCATTCTTTACGATTATTTTTTCAAAAGAAATTATTATTCAAATCATTAAGGGCGTGCATGGAACACTCCAAAAAGTGTTTCCTAACACTTCTGTACGGAAAGTGTTCCTGAACAAAAAGGAATGTAAACGCGTTTGGTTGCATTTTTGTTCCTTTTTTGTTTTTTATTTCAAAACAAAATAGAAACAAAAGAAACAAAAAAAGTTGTTTTTTTTTTTTTGAAAAGAAACACTTCTTCGACGGAACAAAAGAACAAAAACGAAAGAAACAAAAGAACAAATTCGGAACAAAGCGAAGAAGAACTCTTCGTGCGTGCTCGTCGTCCGCTCCTCTCTCGCCGAAGCTTCGTTCTTCCGTTTTCGCGTGTCTTCCATCTCTCCGGCGGCTCCCACTCGGCTAACTCTCCGGCGACTCCTCACTCCGGCGACTCCACGCGTTCCTGGTCGGCGTTGCTCTCCGTTCGGCCCTCCTCCTCGGTGTCGCTCCCCTTCGGCGCTCCTTCTCCTGGGCCGGCACTCCCCTTCGGTGCGGCGAGCCGTCCCTTGAGCGGCGTTGCTCGGCCAGATCTGCCGCGCCGAAGGGGAGCATGCTCGCTCGAGCCGCAGCTCGTCATTGCCTCCCCTTCGCTCGCTCGAGCCGCCGCGAGCTCGAGTTGCCGCCTCGAGCCGCGCGAGCTCGAGCTCGAGCCACTGCGAGCTCGCTCGAGCCGCCGCTGCGAGCTCGAGTGCACTGCTTTGGACCAAGGCTCGAGCGAGCCCGAGCGAGCCGCAGCCGACCCGGCAGTGCAGCAAAGAAGCCTACAGCAGCTCGCTCAAGCTACTTGTGCGGCGGTTCTTCGCCGCAGCCTCTAGCGAGGTGGACAGGGGCTGGTGATTTTGAATGAATAGGTCGGTGATGTGGTTTCTTTCGATTGTTATTTTGTTGCTCATGGTGATGTGGAATGGACAGGCTGGTGAAGCTAGTGGCGAGGGCGTTGAAGGACGATTTCACCACCAAGGGGGAGATTTAGGCAAGTCGGGTGCGGCGTGGTTGTGCGGCATCGTAAGAAGGTATAACCAAGGGTAATGCTGCCTTGTGTTGGCTGAATTTCATGGTGCATTCTATATGTAGCATTATTATGTACTTGTTGTAGCAAAAATGCAACTTATGAACAAATCAAACGAAATGTAGACAAATTGTTTTGTCGTTTACCAAACGTGTTTGCTTCTTTTTCTATTCTAAGAATAGAAATTGATTGCAAGTTACCAAACATGTTTCGTTCTTTTTTATTCCAAGAACAGTTTTTTTACACTTACCAAACGCGTTCTTTTTGTTTAAACCGTTCTTAACAAAACACTTTTTTGTTTTTGTTCCCTGGGAACAAAATGAAACCATGCGCACCCTAAATTTCTGCGAGATAAATACAACCCTATACACAATGTTTCTTTTTTTTTCTTTGTTTTTTACAATTGTGCATTTTGAAATATCGCTTTCGCAGCTATTGAGCAATAAGAGACAGGACACCCTGAGGCCAACTATGCTAAAGAAAGGATCCATCCTCTTGAACGTGACATGTACGCTTACAACTCCCAAAATTGGAGTCTCATTACATTAATAAATTGAACTCGTCATTAGCAAACCGCTTTTGCCTATTGTCGCAATAGGCATGTTTCCATCATTAGACATAAAGCAATGGTAACCTCATCCGATCAAGAAACTTTATTTGTTTATAATAAGTTTTTTACTGAAAAACAGATCCTCTACGTAACTTCGACTACCGGAATCATGTTCTTTGTCCCCTTTCTTATGTCCGATTTAGTAGGTTAATTTTTCCAATCTCTAGGGTCCTTTTCTAGGAAGAAAATTAAAGGGTCGTCATGTGATTTTCCCCGGAAAAATGAGGAGAACCTCACATGCGAGGAATAAAGAGGATGGGGCCAATTTGACTTTATTTGGCACGAGGGTTTGCTTCCCTTACTAAAATAGCTCTACCAATTCAACCCCATGTTGTGCCCTTGGAATTAGGCAGGGTGCCCATGAGAATGAATGTCCGCATTCCACTTTGGTCTAATCATACCATCCTTTAAAATGGCCCTCCAAATGAAAAGACGCCATCCCATCCCATCCCACGAATTATCGAATATTTTATGATCAAATTTCTACGCATCAAACTAAGCCGGTCCTCTTCAATTCGACCATAGATGAAGAAACGGGAAGAAGATCCACCGGTGTCGTCTCCGAACTCGTGTTGAAGATCCACTTCCCGAAACGTGTCGAACTTGGAAGATCCACCCGAGAATCCTCGCGATACGTCTCCGACGGCTCGTGTTGGATAGGAGTTGCGCACGAGATGCTTCCCAAAGTGCAAGGGCTTATTGCTTCCTCCAACTTGAAAAACTTTTGAAATTATCTTCTAATTTAAAAAGGGAAAAAGAGAGCGGAATCTCGGGGGGAATATCCACCTCCCTCCTTCCTAATCTAATCCAATTCTCAAGACAACTTGGGATGACGCCGAGGGGGGGCCAATTTACAATCATCCGCCCCCCGATAAAGAAAAATGCCATGTTGTACAACTTACGTAATTCGACCTTACCCTTTCTCCCCAAAGCAGCATGGAGGAATTGCAAGAAAAGGCCAGGGGAGCACCAATCATCATCCCGCCAAGACGGAGACCGCCACGTGGCGTCCGGAGTGGAGGTGGGGACAAAGGAAAAGTCCCGCCCCACCATCACCGCCACCGTCACCAAATTCCCAATTTTCATTTTTCTTCAAAAAAAAACCATACAGGATAATTCAAATTTTGTAATAATTATTTTAATTAATTAATTTATATAATTTTTTTTTTCTCTCCATTTTGTAGTTCATAAGGCCATTCACTGAACTGGAGGGAATGGTTGAGCGGTTAATTTAACTCTCTCTCTCTCTCTCTCTCTTTCTCTCTTTCTTTCTCTCTCTCTCTCTCTACAAGTGGTGGTAGCTTGACGAAGAAGGGTGCGCAGGTTAAGCGAATCTCTTCCTCCCTCCTCCCTTCGGTGGCGTGCGCAGGTTAAGGCCCGAGTTCATCGAAACGCCGACGACTTCCTGCTTCGATTGCGCGGTTGGGATTTCCATGGATCGGTGAGAGCTCGATGATCGATCCGTCCATGTCGAAGGTGAAGCATTTGCTGCGGAAGCTACACATCGGCGGCGGCGGCGGCGCTGGCGGCGGGCTGCTGCCGGAGCACCAAGGGCTGGGCGAGGCGCGGGCCCCCGGCGGCGGGATGAGCCCTAGCCTGGCCGTGGGGCCCGATCCGTCGCCGTCGCCGTCGCCGGGGGCGCGGGCGGTGGCGGGGATCGAGGTCGAATCGGGCGACGACGACGGGGGGAGCGGCGACTTCAATTTCCTGGAGGAGGAGTTCCAGGTGCAGCTGGCGCTGGCGATCAGCGCGTCGTCGGCCGATCACGTGGGGGTGCGCGAGGACCCCGAGGAGTCGGCGCAGATCGACGCCGCCAAGCGGATTAGCCTCGGCTGCCCCGCGGCCGACGCGGCGGAGCCCAACGCCCAAGTGGAGTTCCTCTCGCTTCGGTATTGGGTAATTCTTCTGATCCCTAGTCTTGTCGGTTTTTTTTTTTTTTTTTTTTTTCCGAATCTTCTGTGGCTTTTGAATCGCGTTGAATTGAGATTGGATCGGTTTGCGATTGCGTTATGCACTTTGTAATATGCATAGGCTGGTTACTGATCCGTCAAAATGGTCATTTGGAATTATGCTTCTGAGGTTCGAACGTTGGTCATCATCCTTTAGGTCACTAAGCGTGATTGACAGGCAACGCCGCTTGCCATCGGTCGGCTTCCATGGGGATTGCCTTTTAGAACCCTCCGGTCGAACAATTTTTGTCTTCATTGACTGCCAATCACCATTAAATAGAAAGTAGGCCATCCATGTGTGGAATGGAAAGTTCGTGTGATTAGATGGAGCAAAAGGGTCCTCGTGTGCTTGGTCTTGTAATTCCTCTATGATGTTTCTTAATGGATCTTGTGTCGTGAAGCTTTACCTATGAGCCCCGTCCCTGCTGTACCTTGGCTAAGTGTTGCTTATGCCATTCAGCCTAAAAATGCATCACAAAAATAAGAGCATTTGACTTTCTGTCTTATTTGTCTTTCACTAGCCTCATGTCTCGGTATAGGAACATGATTGTAGATATCAATGATTATATTTTTTGATCTCGCAGTTAGTTTTTGACTGTTTGTTATTTGCATTTACAGAATCAAATTTTCCCTTTAGTATTGCAATCTAATTTGAGTGCTGGTTACGTTTTGTCTCACATGCTTCATTCATTTTCCACATTGTAAACTTCGTAAAATGGCAAATCCTGATTTTGTGAACTTTAATAATAACCTAGTTGCTGTCCCTCATTCTTCGGCATCGTTTAGTAAATTCGGCAAACCTCCTAGAAAATTTTACTACGTAAGTGTCAGCTGAAAAGGGTGAAATCTGTCTGCGACTTTTGCCGCATTGTTGTGAAACTTTGAACACCTAGGTTTTTTGGTAATCAATTTTAACTCTCGTGAATTTTCATCGAATGCAGACTCATAATGTGGTCAATTACGATGAAAGTGTGATGGATGGATTTTATGACGTGTATGGCATCAAATCAGATGTAGCTGCACGAGGAAAGATGCCATTGTTTGTGGATCTTCAAGCTATATCTGTTAATGATGATGTTGACTACGAAGTGATAGTGGTGAACCGCATGGTTGATTTTGAGCTGCAAGAGCTTGAGAAATCGGCAGTTGCTCTATCTATGGAATGTCAAGCTTCTCAATGTGGTCCTTTTATGAGTGGCTTGATTCAGAAAGTTGCCGATATGGTTGCTGATAGAATGGGCGGTCCAGTTGGTGATGCCGATGAAATGGTGAAGAGGTGGAGCGCAAGAAGTTATGAGCTCCGCAGTTCAATCAAAACTGCTATTTTGCCACTTGGACTACTCAATGTTGGACTTTCACGGCACAGGGCCTTGCTTTTTAAGGTTCTACAGTTTTTCAACTATTCATGGCGTAAACTGATTGATAGATAGAAGGCTTTGTTTGTCACTTTTTGTTATTTTCACTACCCTCTTTTCAAGTGGACTCTCGCTAGATTGTGAAGTTTACAAGTTAGCCTACCTGTCTGTATTAAGTCCACTGCCAAATTTTACGTGATGCATTTTATATTTTGGATGCTAGGTTCTAGCAGATAGGCTTGATATTCCCTGTAAGCTGGTAAAAGGAAGCTACTACACTGGCACTGATGAAGGGGCTGTGAACCTGATTAAGATTGATACTGGAATTGGAAGGTGATGATCTGCTTTTGTAACATCTCTGATTATCTTAAACCAAACTTGTTGATAAAGCTGAAATTACTTTACAAGTTTTAGTCACTCTTCTATAGTAACCTTGAAACTGTTTTTTGGCCTCCTTAATTTTTATTCTTGCTGCTGATATGGTGAGTCCTGTTGATATTTCTTGGTAAGTTTTGTATGTCTGCATGCTTCAGGGGCAGGCTTCCATCGTTTTGGGAGTAGAGTTATCCACTTCTGTCGATAATTAATTTTCTGGGCACTTGAAGCACAGTGATGGTGCTTATTTCCTAGACTTGGTTACTTTCAATTATACCCATACTTGTGTGTACAAAAGCAACAAGAAGAACAACAACAAATCAAGCCTTATCTGCTAAGTACAGTCTGCTGTATGAATTCAATGACAGGAACTAATCTTTAATCCAATTCTCTGTAAGCTCTCAATTGGTGTATAAAATATCAACTGTAGTAGAATGGTGTGTACTGAGAAGTGACTGTTTCTCGGGTCATAGTGATGTTTCTGGTTTGAAATCTTTTAGTGGCTGGGACAAGTTTTCTTGTAATGCACACTGTCCTACACTCTTTCTTGTCTCAATTTCTGAATTGTTCTCTTCTACCACTCTATTGAAGTGATTGACCCTAATTTGATTAATGTGTTGAATAGGTGCGGTGAATACATAATTGACTTGATGGGTGCTCCAGGCACTCTAATTCCTGCTGAGGTACCTGCGAGTTGTCTACAGAGTTCCGACATTGATATATCACCTAATTTGCTTGATGCTACAATTCAAACACTGGCAGTGGGCCTGAACTTTGAGGGACCTTGCCATATTGGCCACTCGAATACAGGAGACACCTCTCGCACTGGCAATAGCGCAGAAGAGGATGAAAGGATCCTTTCTGAAAGAAATCAAACTGAAATATTTGAAAATGACTTTGGGAAGCTTCTTCCCTCCCTACGTAAATCACAGGAACATCCATCAAGTATAAGTGGAGAAGCAAGACAATCTCAGAAGGTCAAAGTGAAAAATGTGTCAAAGTTAGTCATCAGTGCTTCAAAAAATCCAGAATTTGCTCAGAAGCTCCATGCCGTTTTGGTTGAGAGTGGAGCCTCCCCTCCACCCGATTTATTTTCAGATGTTGATGGTCGTGAAGTTGACAAACAAAAAGCTCATGAAAGATGCTACCTGGCTGAAAGAAATGAAGAAAGTTCTTTGTCTGAGCTTTATCTGGAAAAGTTCTTGGCCGGTCATGGTCACTGGTCACCCTCAACTGTTGTTAGACCATTGGAAAGCTCTAGCTGTGCTGGTGAATCAAACCTGAATGCCATGGAATTGTCTGAAAAGGTTGTAAAGTTGGATAAGCATGCTGCGACTTCTGGCTACCCTTTGTGTTCTGAATCTTCTGATGCTACAAGTGAAGGATTTGTGCTTGTTAATAGTGGAATTAGTAATAAGATTCAGACTAGCCCTGCGATATCAGGTATGGCTCTCCTGTCTTTGTAATTGGGAATCACCTTCCATAAGGAATTGATCTAGGAGACCTTTCTGTTTCAGGTGATTTTTTTCAAAGCCAAGTTGGCCAGTGCACAACCAGTGGTAATAACTATGACAATGCAGGTGCTGCATCCTCTTTAAAATTGGAAGAAAGAACCAGAGCCAGCGGTGCACATGTAATATACTGTAATGGTCACAGTGAGACAATTAACCCAATGCTTGGTGGGGATGCAGAATGTGACATTAGATGGGAGGATCTTCAGATAGGGGAACGAATTGGCATTGGTAAGAACTTTTAGACTCTCTATGTCAGTCCTCCTGGGAGGATTGAAAATTCTTGGAGATTGTTTTTGAATGCTGTATGCCTTTACTGTACTTTGAAGATAATTGCGTTACAATAGATTGTCTATCTATTACATCTTGACCAATCACATTCATTCCAAGCTCAGCATTTATCAGCTATTAAGAGTCCTTATTTGGTATATTCATCAGACTGTTTCTCTGCTCTCTATATTTCCATTGGTGTGGAATTGGACTTTCTTGCGCACTTGTGGTTTTTCACTTCGTGGCCATATCTTCTCTCTCTTTGCTTGAGTATTGAGCGCTTCTATTTTATCGTAATGCTCTTTTCGTGATCCTTATTTGTTCTGTTTCCATGTATTGGCCTCTATAATTGATAGACTATGTGATGCATTTTGTTATCTGTGTGAAAAACCTTCAAAAGTTGGTCCATTTGACGATTTTCATATCTATGTTAGTGTAATATATCTTCTTGGCTAGAGTATGTAATGGCATCTTGTCCAAACTGAAATTAAGGAGAATATTACAAAGGTTTATTCAAGCTGATTGGATGAAAGGCATGTATCCATTTTGCATTTGATTGTATGCGTATACTGTCCTCCATTTTGCATTGATATGATGAAACAGACATCTTTGAGTATAATGCCACTTGTAGTTTTACACACTTCAAATTGCCAAACATCGCATTAAAGCTTACGGGAGATTTCTATCTTTTCGTAAGCTTAATTATACCTTGGTGTGCAGATAGATTAATTAATTATGAGCTGTAGTGGAAGATTTGGTATTCAGGCCACCTTTAAAAACTTATCGTTTCTGTCTCTTATGTTTTAGAAAGTTAGGGCAGTTCGCTTGAGTTGCTTGACTGCCTCTTAGGCTGGTGCCTATGATGTGTCATCTCTGCTTGTGCTCAGCCCTTTGGGAATCCCTTGGCTTTGGCTGCAGTCTTTATCTACCCTTTTGCTCTTTGCCAACTACTTGTCCTTAGACTCTAAAGTTCTTTGAGAGCACTTAGCCTGTGCCTTTGGTGGCATATCCGTAAAGTGAAGGGTGAGGTCCAAATTAGGAAAGGTTTACAGTAGATACCTAGGCTCCTAGAGACAAGGAAGAGCATATTGAGAGATGAAATGCTTTGGGGAGTTGAAATAACTGAGTAAAACCTTCTTCTAATGCAAACTAACAAGAGATGCATTGAGCTAGTGTCTGTTGATCATTGTCTCGGCATTCTCTGTTGGTTTTGAATTTTGGTTGCCTGGAATTTTCTCATGAAATTGTATGATATAGTGAGCACAAGGGCTTTCTATTTGGTTTTGTTGAATGTGTTTATTTGGGGTGCATATTCTTCCCATACTAACAATTGTTGAACTTGAACATAGAATTTTCTTAAAGAACAGTCATGTGCTTGTAGTAAATAACTAGACTTGTAATTGCCTATCTGTCATTCAATACTAGTAATGGGTTCTGTTCATGTTTTATCTTGCAGGATCATATGGGGAGGTCTATCGAGCGGAGTGGAATGGGACCGTAAGTTTCAGTTTTTCTCAGTCATGATTGTTCATCATTAGTTGATACGAGCCTCATGTTTAGTGAGATTTTTGGTGACTTATGTCATTTATAAATTAAAATCTTTTCAGTCGTGTGAAGCAAAAATCCTCACCAAATGCTTCCCAATCCCTTATGAAATTCTTGGCCTCTTGCTAATGAACTTCTTTTTCTAAGTATGACTTAGTTTTAGAGCCATGATTGCTTGTTTTTGTGGTCTGCATGTCAGTTTGGTGGCATGTTCTGTAATATGATGTTCTCAGCGTTGTATCCGATGACAGGAAGTTGCGGTAAAGAAGTTTTTGGACCAAGATTTTTCGGGGGAAGCATTGGCACAATTTAAATGTGAAGTAAGTTCAATTCCTTGAATTTCATTACCTTATTAATTCCTTCATGGGATGAAACTAATTGACTTTTATGCTTTCTTTCAAGGTTGAAATCATGTTAAGGTTGCGGCATCCCAATGTCGTCCTTTTCATGGGAGCAGTTACACGACCTCCTCATTTTTCTATATTGACAGAATTTCTCCCTAGGTTCTCCACTTCACAACTTTGTTCAATTAGTGATAGCTTTATACTACGAGTTTTAGTCTTCCTTCCAATGCTTAGACCTTCAATGACTGATTTCTTCAGGTGATAGTATGATCTTAAAATCTCTACGTTGATGTTGCGTGCTTACATTACAATTCTTTTGCTTAGGGGAAGTTTATACCGGTTATTGCATCGTCCCAATCCTCAACTTGATGAAAGGAGGCGAATGCGAATGGCTCTTGATGTGGTATGGGATTGTACTACTAACCTCCCTCCTAGCCTCTCCCTCTCCCCCATCTACTTATGATCTCTCAGTGCGTGGGAGTGTGAGCTCGTTCCAGTTACATGTGCATGGCATTGTGCATGTTTCCGATTATCTGCCACAAGTTTCTGCAGAGATACATTGTTATGTGAGATATTTGCTACATCCATGAGCTCCTCCTCACCTACCTTTCTGGGCCTTGTTTTCTCATTTCTGGCAGGCAAAAGGGATGAATTACTTGCACACAAGCCACCCGACTATTGTGCATCGAGATCTAAAATCTCCAAATCTCCTTGTTGATAAGAACTGGGCTGTTAAGGTTTACATTAACAATGATTGGACACTTCTTTCCCGCTTTGGCACTCTATCTTAAATTTAGAAGCAATCTTTAAGATTCATCATTTTGCCTTTCCAGGTTTGTGATTTTGGCTTGTCACGGATGAAGCATCACACGTTTTTGTCCTCAAAGTCTACTGCTGGAACGGTAATTTCAACGCTGATATTTATTTAGGCGTATTGCTGTATTTTTGAATGCCCCCTAGTGATGAAATGAAATCATGAGAACCATTTGTGCTATCCCAATGATGGAGCCTTCTTTTGTTACAGCCGGAGTGGATGGCACCGGAAGTTCTAAGGAATGAACCAGCCAACGAGAAGTAAGTGTAAAAAATGTATCGTATTCCATTTTTATAATTTTTTTAATTCACTCCTGGATTTGTTGCGTGAACATATTCATATTTTTTGCAGATGTGATGTTTATAGTTTTGGTGTGATACTATGGGAGTTGGCAACCTTGTCTATACCATGGAAGGGGTTGAATTCAATGCAAGTTGTTGGAGCTGTTGGTTTCCAGAACAGGCGTCTTGAAATCCCAGAGGAGGTTGACCCCACTGTTGCACAGATAATACAAGAATGTTGGCTAACGTAAGTCTTAAGCCTAAAATTTCTGCATTGTATCAGGTCGACTATAATGTCTTGAGCCTTACGCAATATGAAGATGGGGATTACTTGATTGAGAATGGTTCTTTACATTTCCCACACAAGATCTGATATGAGTATGCATATCTGCTTTTTAGTTGTGTTGTTCTTACTTTTACCAATCTTTTGAATGAGAAAGTCGTTTATCCGGTAACTGGAAGTCTTTGTGCTGTGACTCCTAATCGATCTTTGCTGCTTTTACTCAACAATTGACTAGAAGTTGTCTCTTGCAGGGAGCCACATTTGCGGCCTTCTTTTACTCAGCTTATACTTCGTCTAAGACGTCTCCAACGGTTGCTTGCTGACAGAAAGAATTCTACCAGTTAGCATTGCTGGGGGTTGCTGTTCCTGTAATTCTCCTAGTCAGACAGATGCTTGATCCTCGGCTCGAAGAGCTGGAGGTTGCAATTTTCGTTCGGCAAAAGAAACTGTAGAGAGAGAAAATACTTTTTATTTGTGAGGGGTGCTGGCTCAGTCAAAGTGGGGGCACGAGCACTCTTCATTCAGCAGCACAAGGTGGACATCCTCTTCAATGAAGCAGGCTGCAAAAGTGCAGTGGAGGATTCCCATTTGGAATGTGCTTTTGTTTTATTACTACAACATGCAACTGTCAATTCTCATGTAAGAAAAGTGTAAGAATCAAGAACAATGCAAAAAGAAAAAAGAAAAAAGAAACCGAAAAACAAAAAATAAAAGGTAATTAAAGTCATGTAACTCGCAGAGATCTTACTTGTGAAGTGTAAACAGTCGATCTCTGCAGGGTATTGTGAAAATTGAATGGGAAAGAAAAAAGGGATGTTTGTTTAGATGCTCTTGTCTTTACATTTAAGGAAGTCTGGTCTGATTGGGATCTTGAATGAACGATAATTCGAAGTCATTTTGACGTCGCAAGATAAAAAGTACAGTTGCTTCAGCATGACACTTGAGATAAACATTGATAATCGTTCATTTGCTCTATTGATAGGAAGAACCGTAATGGTTCTTTGAAATCTGAATTTCTAGTAAAGGAAAATATAAAGGAGGAAACATGTAAGATAAGAAAACCTTCCTTATAATAGGAAGAAAGAACTTATAAAATCCCTAATAGAACTCGACTCCTAATTGACAGAATCTCGTCCAATCTAACTTTACTGATGCAACAATGCGTCAATACTCGAATGATGCACGCGTCATTCTCACTCGAATTGGAGAGAACTCGTTATGAGGCTGGAGAGACTAGAATTTGCCAATTGCTGCCCAAATTCATAGTCATGCCAGTGAAGTATAATACCTCAAGGTTTCGGCCTTCTTGGCGCACCCGAGTTTAGTAGGCTCAGGCTTTCGCTTCTGACCCGAGGAATGCTCGACCTTCCAGTCATCAAGCGGGGCATGAAGAGTCATTATGTTTCTCGTTTCTGGCAAATGCCGCTTTAAGGATCGCTACTCCGAACCAGGCTTAGTAAAGACGGATTGTCAGAATCGTTCATCTAATTCAACTCTTGCTGGTACTGCTTAGCGCACTTTCTCGCATTTTCTTTTGCCGGGAACTTTTCTATTAAAGTTATGGGAAAACGACCAGAAAGCTTCCTTTCAATGTGGATCATTCTCCCCTACATCATCCGCCATGCCTATTAGCTTGCCCTTCTTCTCATCCACGTTTGGACCACCCCAAATCGATGGTTTCTTTGAGCTTGTCCCCCGTTACCCAACACGGCTTCACGAATCATCTCATCGGGGACCACGACGATTTCCTCCCTTTTTTCGTCAACAGGACCTTCATCATCAAAACTAATTTCCCCCAACTTTATATCCAGCCTCTGGCCTCATCTTTTCCTTCACCATCAGATGTCGCTCCCGCTGCTTCATCCTCATTCCTGGAGAGTCTTCACGATCTGGCTCACAAGTTTCTTCATCAATCCTGAGTCCTCGAACTCTCCTATTTCTGTGATCACCATCCTGTTTTCCTGTGCCTCTCCAGCTCCAAGACTCTGGTTTTCTGTGCTTTGCACGCTAGGACCAGGAGTGCCAGTGGCACGGAGAGCAATCGCTTTGGGACCAAGATTGACTGATGTCCCAGATCTCTCTAGGATTCTATTAACATCTGTTAGGAATGACTCGAGTTTTCAGCACTGTCCATCTCAACAGCAAGAGTCTGCTCCACTGGCGGCAGCCTAGATTCACCAGAGGCTTCAGTAGTAGCCAACTGGGAGCAGGTAGGGTCCGTACAGTACGACCAGTCCCAGAGTGGGGAGAGTCAATTCGATTCAGAATCTGAAGAGTCTCAGTGGATGAGTAAATAATTTTAGGTTTGCGTCGTGTTCCAGAGTAGAGGCTGGCCTCAATGAAAGAACAGAAAGAGTAACCTGTGGAAGTATACATAATTGAAATCCTGCTTCAAATTGGAATGGCAAGCCTTTTAACTAAGAAACATACGAAACTCAACATCCTACTTATGATAGGAAAAGAAAATTCAACAAATTCGTAAAAGTATACAAATCTAAATGCACATGGAACTCTTGTCCAATTAAAGCTCTTCTTGAATTGATACAACAGTCCATCTTATCACGTTTGAAATCACATTACTCCCTCCATTCATCACAGCTTCCAATCTTTAGCGGTACCTACATGCCATGACCAGCAAATCACCTAGACCATTCCACCTTCGGAGTTGGCTTTTCTCTTTTAGGAGAAAAATTAGGAATCAAAGATTGTAGTACTTGATAGCTTTTTCTCTTTTTGTGAAGGCTTTTGCCCTGTGTATGTACCAAAACAAGAAAACATGGAGAAACAGAGTCGAGTAACAAGTCAAAAGAGAAGATGAATTGTCTCTTTGTTCACTGAGCATAAACAATTGTCCCTTTCACATAGGAAACTATGTACAAGGCCTTCAATGGTGGACTCGAGAGCTGAAAGGGTTGACCTAGCGTGCAATGATCTTTCTCTCGAAGGTCCACACCATATCATTCAAGTTGCTAGTGCCTAGTCATCAAGGAAAACTATGTACACAACTAACCTAAGGCAAATTGTTGGCGAATAACTACGCCATTACAAAATTGACAATTGCACCCCACCAGGGTGCTCGAGCTATGAAATTCTCTATAACGGGTTTAATTACTAGAATCCAGCTTTGTCTTTTTGTTTTTACCTTCTTTTATCTGTGAGATTCTTCCACCATGCTGCAATTTGACGCCCAGAGCAACAAAAGCATTTTTCCTTCTAATAAGTTCCTTTCTTTTCCTCATTTGCTCAGATCACTGAGTAGCACTGTAGTTCCCATAATCAAATGACAAAGTGGAATCTGCTCCTAAACTTAAAAACTGTCTCCAACCCACAGAAAACTTGACCTATATGTATCTGCTGAAATGAGGCTGTTCATGCGAGACTATCTTTTGATGGCACTATCCAGTAGTGCAATATGATAAATCACTAGAACTTTCAGTCTTCGACTTCAGTATTGAAAACAAAACTCGGAAACACAGTGGTGACATCCCTGGAAAATGAAATTTTGAATAAGCAGTTAGGTCCATACTCCCAAACTCTGATGGTCGATTAGAAATTTTGAAAAGGTTGCCAAAAAAGAAGGAACGACAATGAAGAGTGTGGAAACAGAGACATGCAAAACAAGGACAGAAAGAATAAAGACGTACTTTAAGTATGGAAGAGTCATATTCTTCAGAAGAGTCGGATTTCGTAGCACGAAAGCCTTCCATTCATCTTTGCTGATCCTCCCATCCCTGTCAGCATCTGCATCAGCAAATGTCTGCAAAAGTAATGTGCCTTCTGTGAGGATGAGGTTGTTATCAAAGGTGAGAAGAAAATGAGAAGGAATACAATGCATTTCTTTTGGTGGGGTCTGTATTACTTTGTCGATAATAGCCTCAAGGAGATCCTCGGACAGACTCGTGTCTGATTCCATCAAAATTGCAATAACCATTTGCTTAACCTGAAACCAATGGAAGGTTAATGAGCCTATTGCCTATAATGTCTGGTAAATCAGCAACCAGGATGAATAAAATAGTCACCTCTTCTCGCTCAATGTACCCTGTTTGTCTGAGATCATACAACCTAAATGCAACTGCAAAGAATAGATATATTACCATCAACACAAAGTAACTCTGCTGCAACAATACTAGTAAACCACATAATGAATCCTTACAGTCTATTTTGTCTTCCACTGGAGCATAGGGATGAAAGACATTGAGTGCATGGACAAACTCTTCAAATTCAATGACTCCATTTTTCTTTTCATCAAAAACATCAAAGACCTAGAAAAGAAATAAAACACAAAACACTCATCAACAAAGAGACAGAGGACGGCCGAGAAAGGATTAGCACTGCCACCCATATCACTTTTGGTCCAGGAAAGCTTTACACTGACACTTGACAAATCACTGAAAGTATCAATGCACAAGAAAACCTAAATTAAATCTTCATAGTGTCAAGGAGTAATGTTCAACCATCCAGGAACTAACCCCATTGATGTATATCAAAGACCAATCAGCTCGGAGCAGTTATCGTAAAACATGAGAGAAAAGATGGCTAAGAGTTGTTGAGATTATTCACCCGGTCGAGGAAAAGGTTCTCCCCTGACGGAGTCTGGAACAGTGCCAACTGAAGCTCCTCCTGTGCCCAACAGACGTTTAACAATTAAGGGTTGGTAACTGGATATCGTTCTTACAACAAGAAGAAATGCGCGCAATTGGTTGGTACAAATCATTGCATGCGGAATTGGAAAAGGTCACAACCATGCAGAGATATGAGCAGGAATACTGAGCCCCTTGCAGCTAATTAGTATAAAACAAGCATATGGCGTCATATTCTTTGACGCTCTTTTTAGGTAGACCACAGTAACTGTGCCGAATGTTACAAACTTACAACAAAGAGATCTGATTGTGAGCAAACTACACGAACAGAACAGGAATTATAAGCCTTTAACTTCAGAATATGAGTAAATGATCATAATCTTTAGTCCCCAGGCAATTCATGCCATATGTATGGATTGGTCAATCTAGCTAAAGGAAATCCAAAACTTCCCTCCAAAGGGCTCAGTAAATAGAACGGGAGAAAAAAGCCGATGAAATTAACGACTGGACACGTATGGTAAGTATCGAATGACGCGCTGCGATTTACCTTGTGGATTAGACCATCATCAATGATCGAATTGCTCAGTTTCTTGTACAGCTCGTGTAACGCTTCCACTTCGTTCACGGTGACTGCAAAGTAAGAAAACATAACCATCAAATTTCCGTTTTTCTGGGTAGAGCAACTGCAAACGATGGGTACCAGATTTTCAAGAATTGGATGCGCACGCAGAGGCGAGAACTCGCACGCACAAACATTTCAAATTAACTGAGCACTCTTGCAAACCCACACTTTTCCCCAGGTCCATGGATAAGAAAATTCTTTCCAAACACGTTGCACAGGGCATAATTAAAGGAGCACTCCAAAAAAAGAAAAAAAAATCGCCAGAAGCAGACAGACATACAAAGAAACAGGAAGACGGAACAGACATTTTGTCTCATCTGCGAGGCGAACCAGTTCTCTGAAACCGTAGGGAAGCCTCCTGTCGCGCGGCCGGGGTCGGCACTCGAAGCAATCGACCAATGTGAATATAAAAATCTCGAAAATCGCCACGAACGGTATGAAGGCCGCGCAGATCCGCTCGCCTATTGTCAGGGAGCTGCATCTCTGCAACCAAAAAAAAAAAAAAGCAAATGATGAGCGAGCGAGCGACGAGTCAACGACGTCCGCGACCGATCTCGCGAGCGGCAGCGACGGCGCGTGCGAAATCGGTCCGACGATCGGAGGCCTAAAACTAGAGAAAAATCTCAGAGCCGGCGCACGCGAAAAAAACGCGTCGGAAAAACGCGTTTCCGAGGATAACAGCGTCGCCGGACGAGCTCCGGCGGGCGGGAAAATCGCGAATGAATCTCGAGCTCGTCGGCTTACCGAGGAAATGTTGCTCCTCATCGGCGCCTGGCGGAGCTCGCGGAAGCCGGAGGCGCGTCCCGTTTCTGCGAGCTATCTCATCTCGCGCGGAGAGAGCGGAAGAGGCGGAGGTCTCGGAGGATCTTCTTCTTCTTCTTCTTATGCTTCTTCTTCCGCCGCCGCAGCCGCCGCCGGAGGAGAAGAAGCGGGGTCTCCCGGCTCGCATTCGCCGGCCGATGACGACGGTTCGGGCGAGTCAGAGACGGCGACTCGTTTGGGCCGACCCGTCCCTCGCGCTTTATTTATGCGGAGACGGTACGCGCGCGCGCCTCGTCACGTGTTGCGTGTGCTCAATCGCCCCCCCCCCCCACCCCCAAAACGACCTGCGTTTCGTCTCGTTCTGCCTTTCGGATTGGCATCGCTCGAGGGAGTGGGTCGCCACGTGGGCCTCGCGGCGGAGCCTCGGCACCACAGCCGATTCCGTTTCCGGAATCCGTCCGTTTGTCAGCCCGGGTGGTTGGTGACGTTAATGAACGTCCACTCAGGAGCGCCCACGTGGCGGTCGGGAAAGCGAAAGGGATCATGCGGCGCCCCCCCCTTTCTTCAGTTGATGTCCACGTCGTGTTTTGATGGTCCGCCTGAGGAAGGCCATATGCAACTTATGGAAGGAGACGACTTGCCCGAGTTGGATTGTCTAGAAAAACCAATCGAGCGTTGGCGTGTGGCGTGTTTAATTGATTGATTAAAACTCGATTTGAGAAGACCAAAAGGGAAAGGGATACAATTTGCATTTTCGCGATAATTGTCCACTTCGTAACACGAATCTCAATTATCCAGTTCTACCCTCGCCATTACCATGCTTGCTTATAATAAGCACTTTTTTCATCTTGGATATAAAACTCTTGTGGTGACATCTAAAATGGTTGATAAGAAAGGTCAATTTCAAGATGAGTCGATTCTCACTCTAAATCGGGATTAAGCTAAACAATATTAGTTTTTAATCAATGGAACTGAGAATCTACTTTAGGAAAGTGATTGTTATTCAAAAAAAAAAATTAAAAAATTTCAAAAAATCATAAATACATTGAAAGTTAGTTCTAGCGTGCTAGGAAAGTGATTGTTATTTTTTTTATTTTTTTTTCAAAAAATCATAAATACATCGAAAGTTACTTCTAGCGTGCGATGAAAATATGAAGTAATTACTAATAAAAGAAGATATTACTCCCACTAATAATTTGTACTTTTCACCCTCACTGAATAAAAATAATAACCTAAAATTATACTCTTTACTAGTTCTACCAAGTCAGTCCAATTTGTTCAGAGTCTAGAAACTAGACCAATTCCTATAGAAGCTGCCTAAAATCAATCAATTCAATCAGAGCAAGAATAGTTTTTGATGCACACCCCTAATAATATCAATGCAGATGGCTCATTTTGGCTGTTTTGCCAAACCAAAAGATTGAAAAATAAAAAATGCAAAAGGGAAAGAAAATATCCATCGCGATTGAAAATTAGAAGTGGAGACAAAGCTTCGATTTGGCCATCGGACGAGAGGGGACCACTCGAGGCAAGGACAGGGAAAAATTCGGGCTTACAAGCATCTTCCTTTCCTTTCCTTTCCTTTTCGGCTACCCATGATTTATATCTGTCTACACCCAACCAGTCAACCACCTTTCATAAATAATAATAATAAAATCACAAAATCGACCCGCACACCCCACCACGTGCATTGATATTTATAGAAAATCCCAAACCTGGACCGCCCAAAAAAAAAAAGAAGAAGAAAGAAAAAGATAAAAATGAATCCATTTAATTCCATTAGACTTTTTCGTACGAACTCGTCCCGTCAAAGACAAGAAAGCCCGTCACGTGCCGGGGGACGGGAAATTGATTTCTTCTTCCAGGCCATCCGAAGGTCGTCGGGAGAATAATCTCGGCTCAGCATTATTCTCTGAGATCCCCTGCTGTCGTAAGAGGAAAGGATGGTGGGCGAAATAATTGAGCGAAAGCTCTGAACCCAAAAAAAAATTCCTCTTTCCGTAATCAATAAGTTCTAAATTTCAATAACATTGGCGTATGGGAATTCGTGTACGGGTCGACGTTTAAAAATTACGTCCAGCAAGGACGACGACCGAATTCTTTCTCTTATGACGGGGGGCGCGACATCATGAAATTGGCAATGATTGGCCCCGGAAAAAAAAATTATAATTGTAATGGGGACGTGGGATTAAGAATCTAAGATAATGAGCATAAAATAATCGCAAAAAGGAAAAAAACAATTTTTATGATGACGTGGGATTAAGTCGGGCACCAGCTCCCTATCGTGCCCCGAAATTCGTGGCTCCGAACTAACTTTCCACGTGGGCCCCGCCCGGTTTCCAAATGAAAGAAAAAAAACGAATTCCGGGCCAATCTATGGACTCGATGGCGCCGCCCAAATACGTGAAAAAAGACGAACCGGATAAGCGGCCCATGGGAATCTCGACAGGACATCGTCGCATGATTGGATGCGCTACACGTGCCACGTTAGATCGCGCGAGTGATGAGCCAGCTTCCTCGGTGCTTATCCGTGTCTTAAAGATTCGTTCATGCCTTTTTCTTTTTTTTTTCTTTTTTTCTAGAGGAGCGTATCTCATATCGAGGACGTACATTCGACGTATTGCTTTTGTGGAGATACGTATTTTTGAGGAGCGTGTTGGGTATGGTTTCTTCCAATCATGGACGAAGGAAATATTGGCCTTTTTATATAGTCTCTGTTGTCCAGTAGCTTCAATTTTGTTGAGGGTTTAGACTTTTTTAACGTGGACCATTTCATAGTCATGTTAAACGTGGGTAGTGATACAACGTGCAGCTGGAAAGAATTCATGAAGGCGGGAATGAAACGTGTCGACGCTCGAGTTAGCATCTCGACCTTTTTGCCTTTCGAAAATTCTCAACGGTTCGCACGCGCATCATGCGTACGTCAATATCTTGGGAATTGAATTATTTTATATCAAGTACTCTATACAAATTCTTTGGACATAACATTTAACCTAACTATTTATACAAACAAATGAAAAGATTATCCTCCGAAAGTAAATCTATAAATCCATCACTCTTTCATAATACTTTTAAGGGTTAATGTCATGATAATGCAAAATAAGTAAATTTGAGACAAATTTATCCTAAATTAAATTTTGGGTCACCAAAAATCCTTAAGCCGGTATACTTGTGATTAATTGACCCCAAATTAATATAAAATTTCACATGAGCTCAGAGTGTAAATATATCACGAATGCTTGAGTTTGAGATTTTAGGTAATTCAAAAATTAATTTTTGATGGATTTATTATAAATGTATCAATTGAGAGTTTTTAATTTAGGACTCACAACGAGTACTAGTATGAAATGACTTGCCGACAATTGACCCTTTTACAAGTGTCCTTCTGTAACAGCATTGGTACGGAATGGCTTCCTCAGTGCTTATTCGTGTCTTGAAGATTCATTCATGGTTTTCCTCTCTTTTTTTCTTTTCTTTTTTATGGAGGAGCATATCTCGTATGGAAGACGTATTTTCGGGCGCATTGTTTTTTTTGGAGAGATGTAATTTGCTCCGTTTTTCTGATTCCGATCTAAATTGGCGTCCTGATTAGCGGATTAGGGATGTGAACGTGTTAGGTATGGTTTCTTCCAGTCATGGACGGAGAAAATAATGATATTTCTTGGCGTGAACTTGTTGATGGTTAGACTTTTCTAATGTGGACCATTCATAGTCATGTTAAACGTTGGTGGTGGTCTAACATGCGGCTGGAAAGAACTCATGAAGGCTGGAATGATACGTGTCAACGCTTGAGTTGGCATCTCGACTTTTTTGCCTGGTTCACACGTTGTTGTTGTTTTTTTTTGTTTTTTTTTTTTGTGGACAGGAGGAATCGGCTTGCGCCGACAGCGCGCCGTAAATCCTTTAGGCGACACGCGTCTTCAGTGCCACTGAAGCCCGTTAAACGCGGTGGGTCGGGTCGGGTTTGGGTCGGTCGCCAAATCCGACCCAAATCGACCCATTTAACCCGTTTATGGCCGTTTTATGTCTGCAAAAATTTGACCCATACCCGACCCGAGCCGTACGATCCATATCCGACCCATTTAACGAAACAAAAAGTTTATATATATATTTAAAATGATATTCTAAAATGGTTTTATACAACATAAATTTAATAGATAATTTTTATAATTTTTAAAATAATTATTTTAAAAAATCGAATTTTAATTATTTTTTGTTTTTTTTTTTTTAAAATAATTTTTTATTTTTTTATTTTTAAAAAATAATTTTTTAATTATTTTTATTTTTATTTTTAAGAATATAATATAATTTTTCTTTTCTTTTTTCCTTTTTCTTTTTCTTCTTCTTCTTCTTCTTCGGTCAGCCGCCGGCCATGACGACTGCCGGCGGCCGGCCTGGGCGAGCCTCGAGCTCGCTCGGCTCGCCGACGCCGGTGAGCTCGAGGCTCGCCAGATCCGGCGAGCTCGAGCTCTCCCGACGCCGGCGAGCTCGAGTCTCGCCAGATCCG
This sequence comes from Eucalyptus grandis, assembly GCF_016545825.1. NCBI lineage: Eukaryota > Viridiplantae > Streptophyta > Magnoliopsida > Myrtales > Myrtaceae > Eucalyptus > Eucalyptus grandis. The sequence continues at coordinate 6,849,012 of NC_052614.1, read as the reverse complement.
GCGAGCTCGAGCTCTCCCGACGCCGGCGAGCTCGAGTCTCGCCAGATCCGGCGAGCTCGAGCTCTCCCGACGCCGGCGAGCTCGAGTCTCGCCAGATCGGCGAGGCTCCAGATCCGGCGAGCTCGAGCCTCGCCAGCGTCGGGCGAGCTCAAGCTTGTCCCTCGCCAGATCTAGCGAGGCTAGAGCCTCGCCAGACGTCGACGAGGCCTCCGCCTTGCCAGATCTGGCAAGCTCGAGGCTCGCCGGCGTCAGGCGAGCTCGAGCTCGCCCCTCGCCCGACGCCGGCGAGTTCGAGTCTCGCCAGATCGGCGAGGCTCGAGCCTCCGCCTCGCGAGATCCGGCGAGCTCGAGCTCGCCCGACGCCGCTCGCCGCCGGCGAGCTCGAGGCTCGCCCGGCCGGTCGCCGGCCATCGCCGTGCCGGTGACCGGAGGAAGAAGAAAGAAAAAATAAATAATAAGAAAGAAAAAATAAATAATAAAAATAATAAAAATAATTATAATTATAATTTCGGTTTTTATAGAAAAAAATTGTAAAATCAAAGAGAGGAGAGAGATGGTGGGATTTTGAGGGAAAATAAATAGGTTTATTTTTAATGGGTTGATAAATGGGTTAACTCTTTAACCCATTTAAAACCCATATATCTTAGTCTTAACCCATTAAAACTCATTATGGGTCTTTATGAAAAAAAGCTTGACCCATTAATGACATTTAACCATAAATGGGTTATAAATGGGTTGTGCAACCCATTTAACACCTCTACCACCACATACGTGCCAACGTAAGTGCCTAAATAAGTCACCTGAGTGTCCTCCAAAGCCTCCCCTCCGTGCAAGAGCTTCGAACGCTCGACCTCTCACCGGGAGAAGGAGTGCCTACCTAGCTAAGCCACCGCAGCGGGTGGTCCTAGTTCACACGTTCATCACGAAACAGGGGAGGGAGAGGAATGTTTTACTAAGCACCGAAACTGATACAAAATAAAATGACACAATAATTGATTCTTTTCGGGAATTAGCGAAGTACCTTTCGCCAAAGGTTGATTTTTTCGGATTTAGTGGCAATTTGGACAGGGAATTGAATTGCGTCAGGAGGATCAAGAACAACCGAAATTTAAGGGAAAGGAAATGCAAGTACTGAAAACTGATAAACTGATAAATTGAAGACGAGAAAAAATTAAGTTAGTTTGTGTTGATGATCATGAATTCTTTACAATACGCACACACTGACTTTTATAGTCTATATGATGTAACTGCTCATAAGCAGTTATGATAAACTGATAAATTGAAGACGAGAAAAAATTAAGTTAGTTTGTGTTGATGATCATGAATTCTTTACAATACGCACACACTGACTTTTATAGTCTATATGATGTAACTGCTCATAAGCAGTGAATATTCTTTATGCTATTATAAACAGTACACCTATAGGCTGATCGCTTTGTTAATAAGTTTCTCAAGAATAATAATAAATAAAAAAACACAAATTAGGCTCCGTTTTTTATTTTATTTTATAAAGAATGGATAATTCGAAAAACACTTTTTATAGAAATGATGGCCTACATCGCTTAAAATAATTACTTGACGAAATATGCCTTTGTCATCAATAATAATTTATGTTGGAACATTTTCTTGAAGGAGTAAAATGCAATTCGTTTGTTCATCTTCATAGGAAAGATAAGCGATCACTTTTAAAAAAAGAATAAATGCACTGAAAGTTATCATAAAAAATTTTAAAATTGCAATTAAGTCATCAATCTTATTATAAAAGTACTATTGAGTGCTAAAACTTTTTAAAATGTGTAGTTAAGTTCTAAAATTTATCACAAAAGTGCGATTAAGTTCTGCAACTTTAGAAATGTGCAATCATAAAAAGACTTAATTGAATTAATTTAATAAGTTTTAGAATTTTATTATACTTTAAAAAATTTAGGACTCGAACTATTTTTTTAAGATTTCGAAATAATTTTTAAAAATTTGAAATTTAATTATACTTTCATAATAAATTTTATACGTCTAATTTAGAATTTTTCGTGTCACCCGTTTTTCGCGCAAACAAACGCGCCTAAATATCAACCTAATCAGGTCGTGAACGTAAATTTTCCGTGGCGCTTTTCAACGAGCACGCGTTGCGGAACGACTCGCGGGGCGATGGTCCCTTGGAAACGTCGCTGTCTTTCCTCAACGGTCGTGAATGGTCGAAAGTCGACGTCTCGAAAAGGAGGACGGCGTCGCGGCGATAAATAAAAAAGGGGATTTGTTATGAAATGGTGTTTGTTATGGGCACGATCGAAATGATATAAGCAACGAGGAATTCATGGGTCAATTTATTTTATCACCGAAAGCAAACCTCGATCCGACCCAAAAAAAAAACAAAAGAAAAAAAAAGCAAACCTCGAACGAGCTTTCTTAGCCTCTAAGTTTCAAGGTCAAACGGCTCTGCCTGAGGCTTCCAAGGATCCATGTTTAGCACGCGACGAACGACAATTATACGTTGACCAGCAGTTGCAGGTTTTTTCTATTTCTTATTCTTGGGTCGATTGGGCTGGTGAGATGTATCTTTAGGTAAAAGCCTAGATCCCGTTTCAATTATATCGATTTAATTATAATTTTTTTAATTATGATAATTTAATCGTAAATATTTTCACATTTTGTCAATTGAATATATCCAGAAACTTCTTTGAGTTGAAAATCGCCGATGTCAATGATGGTCATCTTACGTGGCATAACCGATGTTAATGTGAATATTTTTTAATGATTATAATTTTTTCCTCTTATTTTGGCTTGTGAGGATCGCTTTGGTCAAAGTCGATGGGGATGTGAAACTACTTGCCTAGGGCCATTGTTGCCGACTACTTGCCTAGGGCCAATGTTGCCTTGTCGGCTGCAAGTGAGGACACGAAGGTCCTTGTGACTCCATTGGCCATGGTCAAGGCAACCCTTGCCCAATGATAACGACTTTCACATGCCAAGATAAAAGGAAAAATAAAGAAAAATAATAAAAATCTATAAAAAAAATAATCCGCGGTAACACTGATCATATCATGTAAAAACATCTAGTGTTTATGTTAGCAATTCCCTATCAAAATTGGTCGAAATGATTTAATTGACAATTGTGAAAGAGTTAAGAGCTAAATTGGGCATGATTAAAAAGTTTTATAACTAAACTAGAATAGATTTAGTACTTTTTTGTACTTTTCCCCTTTTTTTTTTTTTTTCTTTTGGTAACCCAAGAAACCCCGTGTGTTCGACGGCCTGCGAGCAAACCCTAACACAATACTCCAGATAAGAATCCTAACGACGCTCAGGATTTGAACTTTTCCCATTCGTGAGGGAGAGAGCCCATTGCTAGCTACATCGCTGCGGGCGGTGGTTTTCCCCTTTATTTTTTAATAGCAACTAAATTGAAAATTACCTGATCAATCATAAACTTATTGTGTAGATGTCAATTTAGTCAATTTTTTTTTTTAGTTTTACTAATTTATTCCTAAACTTTTGTATGAAATTCAAATATAATCCTTCTAGCAAGCCGGTTTTTGCCAAAAATTGCTGACTCGGTGGAGTACCATGTAGGCCAGTCGATGACGGTGGTGACCACTGGCCTGTTACGTTAGCAATTTCTGACGAAAATTGGTCGAAATGACTATATTGAAATTTCACATAAAGAGTTAGGACTAAATCAGTTAAATTGAAAAATATAGTACTCAGCATATTGAAGATTGATGTTGATAGTTTTTCCAAATTTCTGCTAAGCCTAAGTCGAGAAGGCCGTGGAGTTTGAGTATTACACGTTAACGACAAACTTCCTATCGACCAACAGGAAACTTTCACCGAAGTTATAGTATAAAAATAAATATAACATTAACAAGAAGAAGAAGAAATAAAAATAAAAAAAAATCAGGACGAAATGAGGGTGAGAAGCTCCTTTCTACACCAAGTTTGAACGATGCCGGATGAACTCAAGTCTCACGTAAGTGCTGGGGCCAAAAGATATTTGATGGTAACTAGACATGCTAAAGCTAAACTAAATTATTTCAGGAACTTCTATTGGTTCGTTGGTCGATGTCAAACTCTTTTGCACACGTTAACGGAATGAATTTTATGGGCTACCACTGAACTTCGTTGGTCTTTTCTTTCAGGTCACGGGACTTTAATTTCGACAAGCCAGTGCACTGTATTTTCTTTTCTTCTTGTCCTATTTTTCTAGGGTCAATGCAATTTGAGTGAAAATCCGGACAATCAGCCAGCAAGGCGTTGATGTTCGCATGCTAATCAGCCAGCGACATCTCTCCTACGTTGATCGATCAAAGAATTGATCGGGAAATTCACTCAAGATGTATTGATGGTCAAATTGGCAGAACGCACCAGACGAATGAGATGATGATCTTTCTTTCTATATAATCTCATTATGCGTGTTAGACATGGCTTCTTCCAGTCGTGGACGAAGGAAATGATGATCTTTCTTTCTGTATGGTCTCTATTTGTCTAGTGGCTTGAACTTTATTGAGGGATTAGGCTTTTTTTTAATATGGACTGTCTGTAGTCGTGTTACACGTTGTTAGTGATCTAACATGCTGGTGGAAAGAGCTCATGAAGGAAGAAGTGAAACGTGTCCACTCTCGACTCGACCTCTCCACTTTTTACGTTTCCAAAATTCTCAATGTTTCAATCAAAGAAACTTTATGATTATCAAAATATATACATGGATGTTGAGTCTATTATGGGTGGGCGGAGTGAAGAATATTTTATTGGGTTAATATAACAAAAAACCTAAAATTGGTAATGATCACAAAAAACCATAAACTGGTACACTTATCATAAATTTATCCTAAACTAATTTTTTGATTGTCAAAACCTCATATTGGTACATTTATGACAAATATGCATATTCCATTAAATTAAAGTAATATCACAAAAATAACAAAATCGGTACAAATTTGACAAATGGAGAGTAAAATCTCACATTGACACATAAGTCAACTATCACGTGTCATCCAACTCAACAATATAACAGTACAATTTAACGGAAATTAATATGAAATAAATTTGTTACAAGTATACTTATTTAAGGTAAATTTACCACAAGTATATTAGTTTTGAGTTTTTCGTACTCAAAAAATTAGTTTTTAGTAAATTTGTCACAAGTGTACTAATTTGGAATTTTTCGTGATATTAACCATATTTTACTAGGTCTCCCTTTCACATAATGGTACAAAGAGATTCAACAATATCCAATCAAAGAAACTCTATGATTTTCAACATGCAGTGTTAAGTTGCATTACATGCACATTGATGTCCCAAATTTATTTTTGGATCATCAAAGCTCTTAAATTGGCACACTTGTAATAAATTCACCACAAATCAATAAGAAATTTCAAGTGAACTTGTCGCGTCAATTAAGTTATTTCAATAATTCACAACAAAATTTGATCAATAATAATGAAGGGTAAATGTGCTGCGAGTGTCTCAATCAGAGACTTTCCGTCATTCGACAATTAGTCCGGGACCCATGACATGCGCGTGGTGGGGAGTGACTTGCCAGGTGGTCCATCCTTTCAAAATGTGGTGTCCTTCGGGGAGAATTGATTATGGATGGTCAAATTGGCCCGTCTCCAGCGACAAGGACGCGTCGCGCGCAAAAAAATGGTGGTTTTTACGGACCGTCACGGGCACGATTGAAAACGAGGTGAGCAACGAGGGATTCGTGGGTCGTTTTCTGGAGCACTAAAGGCAATCTAGTACTGCACCGGTGGAGCAGAGAGACCGGGATACTTCCTACGACGAGCTACCCTTTCCTAGGACGATCGTTCAGCATACGATTACGAGGATCGGTATCTGCGCGTGACGTCGGTCGGGTGTCGGTTAGCTATCGCAGTTCCTTTCCCTTTTTGCTTTCGGTTTCGGGACTTCGAATTTCTTTTTGCGAGAGAGTCGTGAAGTTTGACCGTTCCATGCCGGATCAATGGAAAATTAAATGACGCATTGTTTTTCATTATAAGTTAGGAAAGTATCTTTCACCAAAGGTTGATCTTTAATTTATTTTTTTCCGGTGAATTGGGTTCGGTGCCGATTTGGACAGGGAAATTGAATTGCATGACGATGATTGAGAACAACTGCATTTAAAGGGAAAGGAACTGCGTGTACTGGAAAATTGACAAATTGACACCGAGGAAAGGTACATAAGTTTGCACACATTGAATTTTAGAGCCTACATGATGTAACTGCTCATAAGCGGGACACCTACAAGTTGATCGCTTTGTTAATAAGTTTCACACTGAAAAAAAAAAAAAAAACACAAATCAGGCTCCGTTCATTTTCGCAAAGAATGAATGATTCCAAAAATATTTTCTTAAATATGATCGTTTGCACCGTTTAAAATAATTATTTGATGAAAAATGTTTTAATCATCAACAACAATTTCCATCAAAATATTTTCGGAGACGAGAAGAATATTGTTCGCTTGTTCGTCTTTATAGGTAGTGCAAGCAATCAATTTTTAAGAAAAATGATGACTGCATTAAAAGATTTAAAATTTATCACGAAAGTATAATTAAATCCTAAATGTTCAAAAAGTGTTTTCAAGTTCTAAAATTTGTTATAAATGTAATCGAATCTTAAAATTTTCAAAATGTGTGATTAAATTCTAAAATTTATCAAGAAATGCAATCGAATATTAAAAATTTCAAAATAAAATTTGTTATGAAAGTGCAATTAAGTCATAAAATCCTTAAAATGTGAAATCAAATCATTTCATTTGGTTACATTTTTTGAAAGTTCTGTTTGTGCTTTTCGAAAATTTTATGATTCGATTGCTCTTCCGTGAATATATTTCAAAACTTTTAATTCATTTATTTCCTGAAACTTACTTTTTGAATTATTCGTTTTTTGCTTAAATAATTCACGTCCGTGATATCAATCTTTCATGGTGCTTTTTAACGAACACGCGTTGCGGAAGTACTCACGAGGCGATCTGTCCCTTCGAAACGTCGCTGTCTTTCCGCGATGGATGGATGGTTTGTGAACGGTTAATGTCCACGTCTCGACAATGAGGACGCCGATAAAAAAAAAGAAGGAATTTATGAAATGGTGTTGTTATGGGCACGATTAGAAATGATATAAGCAACGAGGATTTCGTGGGTCATTTGTTTTATCACCAAACGCAAACCTCGAACGGGCTTTCTTGGCCTCCAAGGTCAAAGGTCAAATGATTCAGCTTGAGGCATCCGAGGAACCATTTCACGCACGTGACGATAATTGTGCGTTGATCAGCAGTTGCAGGTCTTTTTATTTTTATTTTTGGGACTTCAATTGGGTTGGTGAGGTATAACTTCTAAGAAAAGTAACAAAAAAATCTCAAATATATTGTAATTGGGTCAGGTTTAATCATAAACTTTTTGATTGCGTCAAATTGGAAGGACCCAATTGGCAAGTAAACTTAATCGACATAATTAAAATGTTTATTATTGAATTTGTTAGATTCAGAACTTTTTTTGGTACTTTCCCTCTTAATTTTTATAAAAAATTACTCAATTAGTTCTAAATTTATTGTGTTGATGTCAATTCAATTGTAAATATTTTAATTTTGTCAAGTTATTTATAATTTTTTGCACAAAATTCCAATATAAATCTTCTGACGAGCCAGTTTTTACTTGAAAATCATTGACGTGACCGAGTATCATATAAGACAATCAGCGGCAAGGACAACTGAACTCTTATATCAGCGATATCTGACGAAAATTTGATGACAATGACTATATTGGCATTTCGCATGAATAGTTAGGAGTAGATCAATTAAGTTGGAAAGTATGATACCGAATTGATATTCGTACAGTCCATTTAGGATTTGATTGGACAAGTCCTCCGAATTTCAGGTAAGCCCAAGTCGAGAGAGTCAAGGAGTTTGAGCATTACACGCTAACGAGAGACTTCTAATCGACCAATAGGACACTTGCGCCAAAAATATGATATAAAATAAATAAGTGAAAATCAGGACGAAACAAGGGCGAGAAGATCCCTTCTACACCTTTTCTTTTATTTTTTTGGGGCTCAAACTTCTACATCAAGTTTGAAACGATGCCGGAAGAACTCGAATCTCATGAAGTGCTGGGTCCAAAAGAGATTTGCTGGTAACTAAACATTCTAAAGACAGACTAAATTATTCGAGAACTCCAACAGGTCGATGTCAAAAGCTTTTACTTCAACAAGCCAATGCGCTGTATGTTCTTTTCTCTTTATTTTCCTCGGTCGATGATGCACTTTGAGTGAAAATCTGAACAATCAGTCAACAAGACGTTAATATTTACGTGCTAACGATGTGCCGTCCCATAAAATTAACCAGTGACGTCTTCCCTATGCTCGATTGACCAAGAATTGATCGGGAGATCCACTTGAGATGTATTAACCACAAGCAACTGGAAAATTCAGGGCAGTCAAAAAAAAAAAAAAAACTGGAAAATTCAGGGGCATTAGGATACTGAAATCAAAGCTTGGTAATTTGACCGCCAGAACGCGCCAGATTTTTTTTTTTTTTTTTTTTTTTCGGTCCTACTCTAATTCTATTCTAACACCTACTCTTAAACTTTTGCCCTGCCAAACTTCGAGTACTAGGAATATTAGGGACGGGACATTGGATGAGGATCGCGTCCGTCCCCTGCATCCATCCACGTCACTTTTGCAAGCGATCTTCGTTATCGATTAGGATAATGTCGTCCCCAATCATGCAGGGATAAGCTCCTATCCGATCATGCGTCATCAGCTTTCGGATGCATTATACGAGCCCTTTCGGATTAGCATGCTCGTCGTAGTATGACGTGTCGCCTCCGAGGATTACCCGACCGGGACAAAGCCAAAGACGCAACAACGAGCCGCTCGTCCAAACACGAGATTGCACGTTCGGCCACTGGTAAAAAGCGTAGCAATGATGATGTTCCCGTTCCCTCCTTCCCTTCGTTTGTCCTTTTGCCGTTCCGTCTCCCGTCACATGGCGTGATGCCCGGTCCTTCCATTCCATCGGATTTCTCTTTTGCAACGGAACAGAATCCAAGCTGCAATGTTGGGTCCTATATTCCCTTTTCACGTGCACCGATTGATTTTAGTCATGGCGGGAAAAGGATAGGGGGGTCGATGCTATTTGGACGCGTTCTTGCTGGAGAGAGAGAGGACCGGCGAGCACGTGCATATTTCATACTTCAGGGTTTTGAGGAAAATGCGTGTTGCCTGGTGCTGAATGGCATTATCGCGGTTGAAGGCCGAAATGTATGACAATTGTGCGCGATGAACGACTAATTTGGCAAAAGAATTTTTGGTTCCTTGTGATGAGTGCAGGCCCATTTGGTAAGCCCGCGTGCCTAGGATGGATGGGGAGGCTGACAACGCGCTCCGACGTGCTAGTCATAGTAATTAGAAGGTGAAACCTTAAATTGTTGCTCAGCTTCAATTTCAAACCTTTTTGTTTTTTTTCACGCAGTTAATAATTAAATGAAATGTTGGTATATTTTGGAAGAGTTCACCCTCTCTCTTTTGGGTTTTTTTGCTTTTTCAAAATTGGGCCAGGGGGTCTCGAAAAAACCCTTGATGGAGCAATTCGGACCCAAGGCCCATATTCTCTGTAGAGCCAATGGTCCAAATTCGAGAGCCATTTGGTCCCAAATCCACTGTTTCATTAGTCCATCCTCACGTAAAATTGGCTTTAGCATGGCGTAGTACAAAAGACCACGTGGATGGTGGGTTGGATCACAATGATTCTACCAATCTCCAAAGCCCATGGAATCAGAGTGACCAGCCTAGGGCTAGTAATTCATGTTGACGTGTCACAATCATGTGCAATCCATGTCGATTCTTGTTGGTCCGAAATATCTTGATTTTGATTCCGCACGCCAAATTATCTAATTGAGATGGGAATGTATGCGTGTCAACATATAAAGTTGTCATGTCATGTCATATCGAGTTATGTTCAAGTTTTCTTTCTATGATTCACATTTAATCATTGTCGACTCTAGACGAATCTCGATGACTTTAATGATTGACACATGAGCTACAAAATAACACAACAAAAACTAGATTTAGCAAAGAATAAAATAAAATGTGAAGATTTTAAACCCTTTTTTTTAGGTATAATAAAAATTATGATAAACAAAAAGATGAATCATGCATTGAATACTTGATAATTAATTCCACTTTAGAAAGCAATAGATTCATTGAAAATTTGTTCATCTATCTTTCTTGTGTGGTCATAATATAATTTGAATGAACGCATTTTTTTACGGTAAATAAAATAAAACTTCATTTTTTATTAGTTTGGATAATTTTCCTTTAAAATAAAACTTCCATTGACAAATTATTAGTTTTTCAATTTATGTAATTTTATATTCCATAAATTAAATTTTTTAACTTCTCACTTTCTGAACCTAAACAAGTCCTTAAAGGGCCTACAATAGAACAAAGGGCAAAACCCTCCTGGGGAGGGCGACCCCTTATGCTTCCGTTCCTAAGGGATGGGATTGCATCCTATGGTGGGATGTAGTCAGCTAATAGGCACGAGCCCTTATTTGGGTCCCCTAGTGTAAAATTCAAGGGATATAGGTAGCTTCTATGCTTGATAAATATAATAGTAGGGTTAATATTCGTAAGATCGAACCTTGGCAGGTCCTTAAAAGACCTATAGGAAAACAAAGGGGAGAACCCTCCCGGAGAAGGTGACTCCTCGTGCTTTTGTTCCTAAGGGATGCAGTTGCATTCTAATGGTGGGATGCGTAGTTGATAGGCGATGACCCTATTTAGGGTGTCGTCTAGCATAGAATTGAGGGGATAGACGTAGCTCTCACGTCTAGAAAAATATAGTGGTGGGGTTAACACTCGTAAGACAATTGTATTTGAGTGGGTTTTTAAAAAGCCTAGGTGAGAAAATGATGGAAGATTCGCCTTGGGTTGAGAGACCCCACTTGCCCTCTTGTATTCCTTGTTTAGTGGGGAAGAAAAATGCACACCTATCAATAAGGAGTGTATGGGATATGAGTATCGATATATTAAAATAAAGAACGCAATCTAAATAAACTTCTCACTAGTGGACTATTGCATCAGCCCTCTAGGTGGCAAACCACTTGGGACTGTAGGGGGAAGAGAGGATAACGTGAACTTTATTCTATTTCCATGATGAACTATGAATAAAATAAAACTTTGGGATAACGTGAACTTTATTCTCTTTCCGCGATGAACTATGAATAAAATAAAACTTCGATTCGTAAATTATTAGTTCGGAGGAATTTTCCTTTTATTTTAGCGATAAAACGAACGGCGAATAAAACTTTGATTCGTAAATTACTAGTTTGGAGTAATTTTCCTTTTATCTTAGCGATAAAACCAACGGCATCGTCGTACTGCCACGTGTAACATCGTTCGCGCCGCTTTCTTCGTGGTCCTTCTGCTTCCCAACCAAGCGAGCTCTTCCAGCTTCCGGGTGGACTCGGCCCCGACTCGGTGAAATTCCCGCGCCGACTCAGATTCCGTTCGATCGGTCGACTCGCCTTCCCTTCGATTCTTTCACCGGTCAGGCACTCTCCTTCATCTCCCTCGCTCGCGCGCGCGCGCGCGCAGAGATGTCGACGCTGCCGCCGGCGAATCCCAAGGCCTCCTCCTCCTCCTCGCCGCCGGCGACAGGCGCCGACGGTGCCCGGGCGCGGCGGATCCTCTCCAGCAAGCTCTACTCCGACGTCCCTCCATCCAAGGTAAAATCGCCTAATCCTCTCGCGCGTCGCGCGTGCTCGCCGTTGCTCCCGACCGAAGGCTGAGCGAGTCCTCGGAATCGCGCAGGTGCCGCTGGTTTACTCCCCTTCCTACGACATCGCTTTCCTCGGGATCGAGAAGCTGTAAGTGATTGGAATCGGATGTTCATGCTTCATTTAGTTCGTGCTGCTTCCAGGACGAGACTCGTCGATGACGAGGGAAATCGAGCTTCGTGCGTAGCGACGGTTTAATCTGTTTCGCCGGTATTTTGATATGGATTAGTTTGCGTATGAGCTCTCTCCGAGCGTCTTTCCGCTGTCCGTGATCTTCGAATTCGTAATAGAGAGGTCTTTGAAGCTGGAAATTTCACTTAGAAAAGCGCGTAGAAAGTAAGAAAGATTTTCGGTTTGGTTTGAGGCGTCCTGTTGTACCATGAAAAACCAAGTTCGAGTCACCAATGGGAAGAAGGTTGGCTGCACAATCTCGCATAGGGATGCTTTGTTTCTACCCGTGCTGGTAAATTTCTCGGTAGATTTATCCTTTTGAGAGAGTTGGGAGCTTTGATATGTGTTCCTCCTTCACCTTCTGATGTGAACATCAAGAACTACGAGTTTTGTCAGGTGGTTAAGTATTCTGGGGCCTTACTTTTTCATGATATAGAACTATTGCATGCTCGGCACAAGATCATGCACTGTTAGAGGATTTAAGAAAGTCTTTCCTTCACATGTCACTTCTATCGACTTGATATTAAAAAAAAAAATCAACTATGAAAGCGGGGATTGCATTTTGACTTGTTGGCTTCATCATCATCTTGTCGATTTTGACTCCCACAGTTTGCTGTTCCCATCCTTACCCCCTCGGTAAACATGTAAATCTCTCCAAAAGGTTCTCTTTAAACCATTAGCAATAAGATTAGACCTTTTTCTAGATGCCGTGCCAAGGAAAAAGATGATGAATTTGCTTTACATCTTACACGAATATCGGAATGTTGGAATGATTTTGTACATGAAGCTGGGGGATTGATCTAACTTAGCATCCCACCAATGAGGATTTGATCTTGTCCCATTATCGCATGCATCTCTAAACAAGAGTCAGAAGAAGCTCTTCATGATTACCCGCTACAAAGGTTTATCTGTAATCCTTGTAGGCACCCATTTGACTCTTCCAAATGGGGAAGGATATGCCAGTTCCTTATTTCAGAAGGTGCTTTAGTAAAAAGCCGCATCGTCGAGCCTTTGGAAGCTTCAAAGGAGGATCTCCTTGTGGTATGCTCTGTATTACATAATTAAGCAACCTTGTAATTCTCCTCTCCGTTTATTTTTATGGTCATTTACTCATTGTGTTCTGGCCTACTTTTGCTATTACTTTTACAGTGTAATCAGTGGAAAATATTTTCTCTGATAAATGCAGTTATTAGTGCATCTTAAGACCAGCCCAGTTTAAGCCTGACGAGTTATGTCTATAGACGTTAGTTAGAAGGCAATGTGTTTGCTAGTTCTTTAGAAGGCCATATGGCATGGGAGGCTTGAGCAGAGAACAAGTTCGAAAGAGGTTGTCTTCAATTTGCTTGTTAAATCTACATCATCGAGTATCCAATTCTTAACATCATCCTTGATTACAATGTTGAGGTGCCACAGAGATGAACTTTCTTATCAAGCCTGATGGGAAGATGCCACTGTCAATATTTATTAGTTCTCTGCCACACACACACAAACCCAACACCCCCCCTCCAAAAAAAAAAAAAAAAAACTATTTCATTCTGCTCTGATATGGTACGCAGATATGATGTAGCTTCATCAAAGTTTGAATTGTGTGTTGAGGTTGACTTATCCCTTTATCAAATAAATGGACTGATGAAAGCTCAATATACTAATGCAGGTTCATTCTGAGTCATACTTGAATAGTTTGAAGAGCAGTGCTAGAGTTGCCATGATAGTTGAGGTAAGTTGAATGTCTTCCGTATGTGCACTAACTGCTTCTATTCATTTTGACTTTTGAGGTGTCATCTACTTTTGCTCATGATGGCTTCTCCACATTCCAACATGATCTGAAGGACATTATATTGAGAGGATTCACATATAGTTAGAGAAATAACTGGAACACATAAGTGAAAGCATATGAGCTTTGTAGGACATTCATGTGCTTCTACTACTTGTCAATACTTTGTGAATTTGGAGCATCGTGTTTGCCAGGTACCTCCTGTTGCATTATTGCCCAATTGCCTTGTTGATCAGAAAGTTCTTCGACCATTCCTCAAGCAGGTTTGTCTGTGATTAATCTTAATTTTGGGTCTATTCTCCTATTTTCTTCATTGTCTGGTTTCTTTCCAGGTGGGGGGAACTATTTTGGCAGCAAAGCTCGCGAAGGAGCGAGGATGGGCCATCAATGTGGGAGGAGGGTTCCACCATTGTTCTGCGGATCAAGGAGGTGGATTTTGCGCTTATGCTGACATATCTCTTTGCATACACTTTGCGTTTGCTCGCCTAAATATATCAAGGTACATGTGGATGCATTTGAGATGGATGACAGACTATCTTCCACAAGCGTCTTTAGTCTTGGTTACATGTCTCCCAAGTTCCAGAGTGGTTTTTGATCTCAGTATTGGCATTGTGTGCAGGGTGATGATAATTGATCTCGACGCGCATCAAGGAAATGGACATGAAATAGATTTTTCTCATGATAGTATGCTTATATTTTCGTTGCAGTTCTTGTTTTATTCAACTTTGTCAGAGTACCTTCATTGTTTTTCTACAAACAGGACGAGTTTATATACTGGATATGTTTAATCCTCAGATTTATCCATTTGTAAGTCCAAAGCTATCAGCTTGAAATCATTTTCTTAGGTTTAGATGTGATACATACATATATATCACATTCATTGATTTTCCCCTCCACGTGACCAGGATTATGAGGCCAGGAAATACATTGATCAGAAAGTCGAAGTGATGGTGAGGGGAAGTGCAAGTTCATCTTCAGTTTTAGTTCCTACTACTTAATTATTTTTGTGGTTGTGATAGTTTTCCTTCCCTGTGGGATAAATTTATACAGTCTGGGACCTCTACAACTGCATACTTAAAGAAATTAGATGAAGCGCTTGAGGTAAGTGTATTTGTACGTTTACCTTACGCTTTCTTCTCATTCCTTCATTGACTTTTGCAAGATTTTCTTTTGGTCATGCTACCCACTTACTTGCACTTAACTCAGTAATTGCGAACTCTCTATTTGAAAGTACAAATTTCTGTTTTTATTTAAATGTCAATCTCAGTGCCTTATCTTGAACTTAAATGAAACAAGGTCAAGCTTGTTTGTTCATTATTCCGTTTTCTTTCTTGTCTAGTTAATTAACATCATCTCCCTGATTTTGATTTGACTACATTATGTCAAAGTCCTCCTGCACAAGTTGCTTTGAATGTACTGCAGCTTTAGTTAATGATTCTGTAAATTGCCTAGAGCAACGCTATTAGTACCAAAGACCTAATTCTTGTTCGTTTCACATTTACTTTCTTTTATAAAGAGCTTATCATCTGAGGAAATATTTCAGGTTGCCATCTTCACAATTAAAACTGAAAGTCTACATGATGGTAACTTCATTCAATATGATTCTGATGTGTATCACATCATTTTAGGTTGCTGCACGTGCATTTGATCCTGAACTGGTGGTTTACAATGCTGGAACCGATATTCTTGAAGGTGATCCATTGGGCAGGTTAAAGGTATTTATCTTGCATTTGTTTTTCATATAAAATTCTTGAACTTAGCGATTTTCTCTTTCTGGTCTTGGTGTTGGATCTGATGTCACTTTCTTAACCTATCTATTCATGCTTGATGGGCTGTCCAGATCACTCCAGACGGAATAACCAGCAGAGATGAGAAAGTTTTTCAGTTTGCTCGTGAGAGAAGCATTCCCATTGTGATGGTTACATCAGGTGTGCTCCCCCTCTATGCTTCTGCATCGACTTTTCCGAGTGCCACCATCTGGTAGCTGGTGGAGAATTTTGAGAAAGATGCTTGTAATAGTGGGTCGTGCATCTTAAACTATTTCTATCATATACATAATATCTCCGTAAGCCCAACCTAGGCCAGTTTTTGTCTTGGACAGGGGATGATCTTGATGACTCGAGGAGTGGTTAAACTTGTGGAATTCCTTCTGGAGCTTTGACTAGTGCAAATCAATTTAAGTCAATTTCTGTTTTTCTGTTTCAGGTGGCTATATGAAGTCCAGCGCTAGAGTTGTTGCAGATTCCATAGTTAATCTGTCAAAGAAATGCTTAATAGATATGGAGACTCCCTCAGCAAGAGCATGATCTTGAGATGCAAGTTCAGTTGCTGCCACTCAGAAGTTACTTGAGAAGAAGGTAAGCTAAGTTTAGTCGGCCCCCGACACAAGAGAGGCATACGAATACCAGGTCCTGTTTCTTTCACTACCGGTGCTTATTCTAAGGAAGCCATTGCTACTTTCAAGTCTGCTGCATGAAAAGTGAGCTCGATCCATGTTGACGACTTTGTAACTATGTATATGTGTATGTAGAAGAATAACCCCTTCACCGGAATCTCTAAATTAAACGTACATTTACTGGTTCTGTATCTCTGATATCGGGTATCCAGTGTTTGTTGTGCCTGGAATTCTGGAATTGAGTTAAGATGTCGCTGTTGACTTGCCATTAAGAACATGGCTGGATTCATGATTATGTGGTTTGCAGCGACAAAAAGAAGTGCTTACTCGGAACATTTTGAGTAAAGATACATATATATGTATACGAACTATACATGTTTTGTAAATTCCTGATGTTTATGTATAAAGCTTAATATTGTAGTTGGTTTCGAGCAGAGAATCAAAATGTGAAATGCCAGAATAGTTGCTGCAAGACACGAGAATGAAAATAAAGGCGGTATCTCTTCTTCACTGTAGATACTAGATATAATCAAAAGAACTATTCTTGGTGAGTATTCGTGTCACTAGACATTTCGCCAAATTTTCGCTACTTAAGAGTTCATATTCGACTATTTTTCTTTTGTTTTACTCCTTCACCTTGTTGATTACGCTGGCAGTTCGGTGGAGAGTCCACTTAAAGAACTTAAAATCACGAGTTTAAACCCCGCTGAAATCCTGTGAAAAAGCGATATGATATACATGTTAACACCTCTAGAATTAAAAAAACGGAGAGCCTCGGGTGCGATGCGAATTTGGGGTGGCGCCCAACTGTGTATCTTTTTAGAAAGTCCAATATGAGAACTTTAAATTTACCGGTGGAAAGAAATTGTGGGAAAAATTACCAAAAAAATTTGAAATCTATTGTATTTGTGCCTATTCAGTTATAAATTTTTTAATTTAATCAATTTAGTCCTAAATATTTAGATAATATCGTCCGTTTGGTCAATTTTAGTTAGAAATCGTCGATGCGAGATGGACATTAGTTATTTTATATGGTACCGCCGATTACTAATGTGACAATTCTTTTTAAATATTTAACTTTTTCGATTTATTTATTTATTTCTTTTCTTGCTCATTTATTTCTTTTTCCTTCTTTTTCTTTTTTTTTATTTTACTATGAGTGAAGATCGACAAAACTCACCGCCATCGAGTGAGGGTCTTGGCCCTCGCCTAGTGGTCCGTGATGGTTGGTGAGCTCTAGCAACACTTGTTAGCCAAAGTGGAAAAAAAAAAAAGACAAATGAAAAGAGAAAAAAAAAATTAAAAATTATTTACGGTAACATCGGCCGTGTTGCATATGATAATCAACATCTACATCAATTATTTTCGATCAAAATTGACTAGATGGATTATATTGATAAATTATCAAAAGATTTATGATTAAATTAGCCAAATAAAAAAAAAAAGCTTATGATTAAGTTGACACAAAGTGTAATAAATTTGAGACTTTTAAAATTATCCCCAAGAATGTGCGGCTGCAAGGGCCGTTGAAACTTCGTATGTAGACATTCTGGGGTGTTTTTTGAACATAATGGACGATGAAGCGGACTTTGAATGATTATTAGCTAGAACTAGCGGACAGGACATGGACAACCCAAAAGGGTCACGTTTATCATTCTTCGAGTTCATGTCGTGCGGGAACTATACTATAATACGCACTCGGTGCAGACGAAAGTCGGGGTCACAATCCGATAAAAGAGAAAGCTTAAGCATTATTATCTCTTTCAAAAAAAAATTAAATTGGTTGAAGATATATCTCGAATTTGAGCAGGCAAGTAAGACTTGATCTAAGACACCTAGTTTCTGAAGTTTTTCCTAATTTGAGTAGGTTTTGGATCCGAATCTTTTATATATAAAATGTGGGTTTCCTTTATGAAGAGCATCCAACAACAATTTCTTCGTGAATTACGCCTTCAAAGAGTCACCGGTAAGTTTTGTAAATTTGTGGATTTATTGAAAATTCATTGATTTTGAATTTGAGAATGCTTGAGTCGAGTGCTTGAGCGATTCGAATGTGGTTGCAAACTTTATTTTATTACTCGATTTATAGTGAAATCTCACGTCGGACCACCATTTATTTTATTGTTCAACGACTTGTCTCGGCCACCACTTTTGCCTTTTTTCATAAAGAAAAGTTGAGTTTCGCGGGAGAGAAGCCTAAAAGCACAACATTCACGTAACTCCCGCCTGGTAGGGAACTGAAGAAGAAAGCCTTTTTCCATGGACAATGCGCACTTCCCACTAGCCAACTCACGCACCTCCATGTCCAGTGCTTGCTCGCCTCATCTTTCACTACCGCATAGTAAAAGAAGGATCGCTTGACGATCCCCAGGATTCGATTATATATGTATGTACCGAGTCGCCGGAGGGAGCTCTGTCTAACTGGTATTCCTCACCTTGAAGGGCTCGGCGAAAGGATGGCGGAGATCGTGCTGGTTTTCGACTTCGACAAGACGATCCTCGACTGCGATAGCGACGACTGGGTGGTCGACAAGCTAGGCCTGAGCGAGGCGTTCGACCGGCTCCGACCCACCTTGCCGTACAACTCTCTCATGGTTAGTTGCCATTACGTGCTGTTCAGGACGCCACATGAAGGCATATTAGATGGGACTTGTTATGCTGTGTATGTACATATAAAATTCTCTCGAAATTGCGGTGCGAACTGACGGCCACGGAGGCGCCGCCGGCCCGCCTGGGTTGGTTGTCGCTTTGGATGGCGATCGTCATTGGCTTGCAAGTTCAGTAATTTTCTTGTTCTGGCGATGGTGCTTGTGACTTCCCTTATAGCGTTTTTTTTCGTCCTCGGTGGCAGGATCGGATGATGATGGAGCTTCATTCTAGAGGGAAAACCATGGAGGAGATTGCTGATTGTCTGAAAGAAGCTCCGCTGCATCCAAAGATCGTCTCCGCGATTAAATCGGCCAACGCTTCTGGGTACTTCCTTCTGTCTTTTCCATAGTGATCAATTTGTATGGATATTTTCGAAAAGTAAATTGGATTGGAAGATGACCAGATGGATGTGGAACTGGTTATAGTTATATGCAGGGTAGAACTGCTATGTCTAAACATGTTCTCTGCAACTCCGTCACTCCGATATCGACCGGTCGGTCTATTTGTTGAAATGCTAACTGATGAACCCAGGTGCGATCTGAGGATCCTGAGCGACTCGAATGTGTTCTTCATCGAGACGATCCTGCGACATCACGGACTCATGGAGTGTTTCTCCCAGATCAACACGAACCCCGGCTCAGTCGATGCAGAAGGCAGGCTCAACATCTCGCCTTACCATGATTTCTCCCGTCTGCTTCATGGCTGCAAGATCTGCCCCCCAAACATGTGCAAGGCAAGCTCCAATTTCTCTTGGGGATTCATTGATTTTCTTGGTGATGATGGTGATGAAGTTTGTCTCAAGCTCCTGTTCTTGGCCTGTAACATGTTCTGATGCATCTCTTCTTGCTCTCTTGATAGGGCATAGTGATGGACAAGATCAGATCGCCGGCCTTCGCCAAGGGAAAAAGACGTTTCGTCTACGTCGGAGATGGGGCCGCCGACTTCTGCGCGGGCATGAAGCTCGAGGAAGAAGACGTCCTGCTCCCCAGGAAGGACTTCCCCGTGTGGGATCTGATCTGCCGCAGCCCGACCCTTATAAAGGCGAGGGTCCTGGAATGGACCGACGCGGCCGAGCTCGAGACCGTCCTGCTGAGCTCGGTCGACACATTGGGCCACACGGGGAATGGCAGCAACGTGAAGGCCGCTCGCGTGGTCCCTGCCGCCTGCAAGTTCCAGACGAGCCTCCTCGACGCGGCCCCCGAATCTCCGGCGGCGCGTCGGGACCTCGAGCCTTGCTGCTCTTCCGTCGGTTGATTGAAAAGATTGCCTAGAGTATAAGATAATAAGTGTTGCCTAATGGCAAACACGATGTAAAGTCCTAATGCACGTTTGAGTTTCGTTCATAGCAATAATCAGCTAGCCAAAGTCGATGGCTTGTGTCATTTAATTTGGGACTAATCCAGATAAATCGAATTACCCAAGTCAGGAAAATTGATATATTTTTCAAATATTGACTTATGTTTTGTTCGTTTCGCGGAAAATAATTTCCGAAAAAATGTTTTTTGGATTTTCCTACATTCGTTTAATGAAAAATAAATTCATTGGGCAAAATGTTTTTCATGAAATAATTTTTTTTTTCTAAATTGGGGGAAAATGTTTTCTACTTTTGAAAAGTGGAAAACATTTTCTTCACTTGATCTCTCTTATCTCATAGCTCTACAAATCCTTAGTTCCTCCTTTCCTTTCTTCTTTTTTTTTCTTTTTCTATTTGAATTATTTTTAATTTTCTTTTTAATTTTTTTACTTTTTTTATTTCCCATATTTTTCTTTTTTTGACTTGTCATCAACCGTCACCAGGTGAACTTTAAGCTCGTTGATCTCAAGCTCACATTCGTCAATCTGGCGAGCCTTGAGCTTGACGCTTGTGCTCACCAATATGGTGCGCGGAAAATATTTTCCTTATTGAACACCAAAAAAATATCTTCCGAAACAAAAAAATATCTTCCGAAACATTTTTAGGTTTTAGTCGAACACTAGAAAATATTATCGTTTTTTTGAAAAAATGACTTCTGGAAAAATATTTTTGGAAATGACCAATTTTTGCTAAACGAATGGGCTCTTAAATAAATCAAAATGTGTCCTGTTTATGACGTCACAAAACATAGACCAAAAGGGCCCGGAATTAGTGCGGACCGGGACACAATTGAAGGGGGGCTTCTTCGATATTGGGGCAGTCCATTTGCTAAAAATGTCAACGCTGAAAGCAACTTTTACACGCATTTTTCTCCCCTCCTAATCTATAGTCCAAAGGCCCATCTATAATATAGCATGACTTATATAGCTTGGACACTA
Source organism: Eucalyptus grandis (assembly GCF_016545825.1). Classification (NCBI taxonomy): domain Eukaryota; kingdom Viridiplantae; phylum Streptophyta; class Magnoliopsida; order Myrtales; family Myrtaceae; genus Eucalyptus; species Eucalyptus grandis. The sequence goes on along the minus strand of NC_052614.1, from coordinate 6,827,963 downwards.
CTAAAATCTATAGCGCGAATTTTTCCCTTCAAGAAGAACCAAAAAGAGAAAGGCAGATTCGAACCCATTTCGTGTGGCGTCTAAAAGAAATCTCGCTCCAGAAGACACAGAGCTAATCTGCAGAATTAAACGGCGGCTTTCCACTTTTGGTGTTCTTATTTTTCCCGGAATTGGGAAAAAAAGCGTTAATTTCGCAAAAAATCTTGAATAGGTATTCATACTACATTAACTTGGAGTCATATACAAGTCAAAAAAAAAAAAAATCAGATTGGTTTCCCAGGATATATTTATTCCAAAATCTTTTTTTTTTTTTTTTTTTTTGACTCACTAGAGCCTGCTCTTGTCGGCGTCGGCTTAAGCCAATTTGAAGTCTCACGAGCTTTTGCGGTGGAGGCCCAACAATGATTATATCTTATTTCAAAACAACATCTCTTTCGTTGGAGGAGAGATCTTAACCAACTACGTTGTCCACGGGTGTCAAAATTTAATTTTCATGTCACCAAAAATCCCTAATTGGCTTCTCATTCCCAATAGCATGAAAAAGCTTCTCATTATCACAATCAAGAACATATTCATTATCACTTAGAGATGATGAACCAAGGATGTACTCCAAATTTATCACAACTATACCGATTTTAATTTTTTTTACAACACGAAAATTAATTTGAGGCAAATGCATCGTGCATGTATTGGTTTAGATTTTTTTTTTTTTTTGTGACAAGAAAATCTATTCCAAGTAAATGTGGCATAATAATGTCGGTTTGAGATTCTTTATAATATTAATTTGGTAAGAAGAAGGAGAGAAAGACCAATTTGATTTTTTTTTTAGACATGAAATTAGTTTTAGGATAAATATATCACAGGTATTGATTTGAGATTTTTTTCTCGTTTGACATAAAAATTCGTTCGAAATAGATATGACACATCGATATCAATTCAAGATTTTTCCTCATATTAATTGGAGAAGAGGAGAGAGAGAGAAAGGGAGAGAGATGGGAGGCAGGAAAATAAAGGGGAAAAAAAGATGATGGGGGACATCTGCAAATCTTCAAACTCAGATTGATGCCCCATGCCAGGACAATCCAACTGCTCTGGTTTTGATGCAAAAACCCCTCCCCCATGTTTACTTTTTAACTGCTCTTTAGACAGCATCCTTGATATCTACGCCTCAGCTATTATTTTAATTCTGGGGATTTCGATTGAATAATGTTTCCTGTCATTATCACTAAAATTAACATCACATCCCCCCCTCTCTCTACTTTTCATCTAAAAAGAAAAAGAAAGCTTAAGAAGGGGAAAAAGACAATCAGGGGCCTTTGCCCATCATCTCTCTTGCTCCCATTTTCCTCTCCCACTTGACAGGGCCCTCTCCCTTTTCCCCCAATTATCAATTAAGTAAATATGGGAGATGGAATTGAAGGAAAAATTGGAACTTTATTGGATATAATACTGCAGAAGCCTTTGATTCCCCCCACTCTGCATAGGGAAATTAAGGAAAATGAATTTCCATGCATACCTAACAACAAATTATGACTATTTTTGAGAAATAAACGGAATTTCTAATTTTTTTCTTGATATATAAAATGTCGAAAATTACTGTGTAAGTGAACGAAAGTAACATCTCGTGAGGTAATATGATATATTTAAAATCATTGGTATTTGATAAATAATCAAGGATGTTCCGATCTGGGGTAGAAAGGAGAATTTTTTCATGGATACCACCTATAAAGATCGTACTCATTTAACAGAACATACGAAAAATCTAATTTTTTTTTCTCGATCCATGTGATACCCAAAATTCCATTACGGATGGTTGGAGAAAAAAAAAACCACCTTGCGATAAAATTTCGACTGTACTAATCTCTCACCTCGGAAGGAACGTACAGAAAGCAATAAGATAAAAGCAAGAAAATAGACAAGGAAAAAAAAAAAGGGAGAAAAATGCAAAAAAGATAGAGAGAGAAACTCAGAGAGAGAGAGAGAGAGAGAGGCAAAGAAGAGAGAGAAAGAGGAGAGAGAAAGAAGAGAGCGGAATTTTTTTTTTTTTTTCCCTGTGCTCGTTGATTTCCCCTCCCCCTCAGCACCGAAGGAGAGATCTGATTGACATGCCTATTCTCCTCCTCCTCCTCCTCCCCACCACCGCATCGCTAGAGAGTGAGCGGCGGGAGTGAAATCGCCACCGCGCGCCGCCGCCGCCGTCCGCCGTCCGCCATCCGCCGTCGGCATCCGCATCCGCGCCGCCGCCGTAGCAGCAGCAGCAGCAGCAGCTCCGCCTCCTACTCCGCCGTTGCGATCGAGCAATGGACGAGGAATCCCCGCGCGATTGATGCGGAAAAGCTCGGATAGTTCCCGGATCGATTCGCCCCGCGCATTCATTCCCACGCTCGCCGGCGTCGCGACCTTGGTGGTTGGCCTTTTCCCCCCTTTTGTCCGTTGCTCCGATTGGATTGTGAATTGAGTGGGGTTCGGGTTCGGAGTTCGGGTTTTCTGCTCGGCGGAGATAGATGAACGGGGGTGGCGAGGATGAGGTCGCTCCGTCGGCGGAGTCGCCGCATGCCCTCGACTGGAAATTCGCGCAGGTCTTCGGGGAGCGCACAGCCGGCGAGGAGGTTCAGGAAGGTGAAAGCTTTTTCTTTTTCTGTATTTTTTCCTGCCCGCTTTTCGATTTTTACGTCGATAGGGATTTTGGACTTGCAATCGGTTCCGTGTGATTATCGGTGCCAATTGGGATGTTGGGTATTTTGCCATTGCCTGCGATTGTATGAGTGTGGGTAGAATATCGAGCTGTGTCGGCTTCTGGCTGGGTTTGGGAAGTTGGTCTCAGTCTCATTTGTTGGAGTGTGCGCAGTACGGTAGTTGTTAATTTTGGAAAGATGAATGCAGGGGGGATTTGGTTAGATTTTGGTTTTGCGCTTGATTGGTTAGTGTGAATATCGATTTAGGTTGCTTGGGTCGAGTTCTTGACTTCGTGTATTGACAGCGACTAATAGTTCGAAGTTCCTCTTACACTTGTGCTGAACCTCATTTATAACATATTGGCAGCTTAGGAATGTAGGCTTCAATCAAATAAGACCCGAGTTGACTGTTATAGTTTCTGTTTCTAGTGCATGAACAATTCATTGATGGGCAAGTTGTTGGTTGATGATGGGGCAAGTTGTTGGTTGATGATTAAAGCGACACTTGGTTTTGCCTAGAGAAGTTTGCAAAGTTTATGATTCTAGATGATTAGAATTCACTACCAGGAAAATCTCCACACTAAGAGTGTTGGCATGGTTAGCTGCAAATGAGACTTGGTTACTTTCAGAGTTATTGCTTCCATCCTAGGTTGAGGCACGCATGGCCAGCTATGTCATTGACGATGGTGTATGCAGAAGTACTATGTCTCCATCTGCATAATCTGCCTATTAGCATTGATAAGACTTGCCGCTACAGGTTGAACAAGGTGTCTTTGTCGCACCTGGAAACTATCGAAGAGGGAAAATGGACATATATCTCACTAGGACGGTGATTATCACTACATGTCTGATTGTCGATTTGATCTAAAAGCCTGTCATGTGCCCAAACAACTGATTGTCGATTTGATTACCAGCCATGTTGATGAATGAAGTTCGATTTGATTACCAGCCATGTTGATGAATGAAGTTACAAAGTAGTAACTTATTTGAAGGTTGCGTTGCTAGCCTGGTGGAGTCGGTGATCTTTGATGGATGGATGAAACTATGAAATGCCACATGATTTTCTTCTCAGGGCATAGTGCTAATTTATCATTTGCTTGAAATGGAGCTAACTTTTAGAGAATATGGAAGTACTCAAACACTGCTCATCAAAAGCCTTGCTTGATTTCTACTTATGTGAGAAGCATTATGCTACTGAATGAGTTGTCATTGGCTTCTATTTTTCTTGCAATGGAAGTATATGTACTCAGGACATTACTAAATGCGAATGAATTCTAAGTTTCTCTTTTTCTTTCTTTGTGCAGTTGACATAATTTCTGCTATTGAGTTCGATAGAACTGGGGACTACCTTGCTACTGGAGATCGTGGGGGTCGAGTTGTTTTATTTGAAAGAACTGACAATAGGGATGTGAGTGACTGTTTACCCTTTGCATTAGCTAAATTTCCTCATGTGCAAGTTATTTCCTGTTCTATTTGCTTGTAGAATCTCTAGTATCATAACAAAAATGTATAACACGTAGCATGGAGGGCACAGAAGAGATCTTGAAAGGACTGATTATCAACTGAGTAAGCATCCCGAGTTCCGCTATAAAACAGAGTTTCAAAGCCATGAACCTGAGGTAATTGTCCATGGCTGTTATGCAAATTGACACTTTCTTTTCCTTCTTTCTGGATAATTTTGCAGTTCAGCATTCATGATTGTGGACTTAAATGAACCTGACATGATTACATGTGCTGTTGCAGTTTGATTACCTCAAAAGCTTGGAAATTGAGGAGAAAATTAACAAGATTAGATGGTGCCAGACGGCAAATGGCGCCTTGTTTCTTCTCTCTACAAATGACAAGACAATTAAATATTGGAAGGTATTTTGATCGTTATGCCTGTATGGATGTGTGTTATGCATGCATGTTCGTGGCCTTATTAGGACATGACAGATTCTTCAGAAAAATTATTGTGATAAGGCAGAGGTATGATTGTGTTGGGCTTCGTCATGTGCAGCCATGTATTGTTTTCTCTGCCATTCCTCATAATTATGCATCTATTACTTTAAGTGGTATAGTTCTTTTCTTGTATGCTCATGTTTAACATGTGCCGTAAATTGTCCTATAACATCGTTAAAGGACTTCTTTCTGGATTTTTTATTAAGTAATTTATTAAATTTTCCTCAGACGAAATCATCTCAAGTCTAAAATAAGCAATTTAAGTGACCAATCTAAAGAATATGAATGTAATTCTATGATGAAAAGCTGAACTAGATCTAACGTGAATCTCCAAAGCCCATTCCATCCTGTTTGTTTCTGGTTGTCTGAATTTGTGGAAAATAGGCCCTCAATGCTTGCCAACTCAGATGTTCTTCTTTTCATAAGCATAATCTTCTTTAAAAGCTTGACAGTGCCACAACTTTCAGGACAAAGGATATTGATATTGTTGTTATTTTCTAAAAAATTACAGGTCCAAGAGAAAAAGGTGAAAAAAGTGTGCAGCATGAATTTAGACCCTTCAAAAGCCATGGGAAATGGTCCAGTTGTTTCTCCAAGCATGTCGATCTCCCCCAAATCTCATATGGCTAATGGACGATGTGGCGAAAAGTCCTTTGGGTGTTCAAGCAATGACTTTTCAATCCCGTCTGATGGAGTTCCATCCCTACATTTGCCCGTGGTAGTTGTACTTGTTTAATTTACTTGCAGTAACCTTTCTTTTTTGGAGTTTAAGAAAAAACCTGGAGACAGTGAAGTTTTAATGTATATTTTACTTGCTGGATAGTTTTAGCAATTACTGTAGTTTGGTGAGTTCATTTTAGATCTGCAGTAGTAACACCTGATGTTTGTGTGATGTCCAGGTAACCAGTCACGAGACAAGCCTTATGGCTAGATGTCGAAGAATCTATGCTCATGCCCACGACTACCATATTAACTCGATATCCAACAACAGGTGCATTAACTGCATGTGATCGCATTGATATTCTTTTTTCCCCTTTAATCCAGATTTCTCTTTCATATGCTTGCATATTGTTTGCTCTGTTTCCTGCTTCAGATTGGATATTGTAGAATAGGGGATTGCTTGACTGATCGATGTTTTCACTAATACTGCCTTTATATTGATCCCATTTCCTAAACAGAAATGTGATGTTAAATAATTAATAGGTTATGGGGCATCTTTCAACGGAGAGAAAATTATGTTAATAATGTGAAGCCCCAGCTGTCCAACCTTGAAATGCAGTTTCTGTGTGGCTTCATGAAATTTCCATTTTTTTTGTTTTTGTTTTGCAGTGATGGTGAAACTTTCATATCAGCTGATGATCTGAGAATCAATCTCTGGAATTTGGAGATCAGCAATCAAAGTTTTAACATTGTCGATGTGAAGCCAGCAAACATGGAGGATCTAACTGGTAAAACTTAACAGTCTGGATCTGAGTATTGTTTTTCTCATTTACTGCTATATACACTGCACTGATGTTCACATGGTCACATGTTGATTAAGACATCAGACAAGATGGCTGAATGTTCACCTTCTCATTTACTTCTTTTAACTACTCTTGCAGAGGTGATAACTTCAGCAGAATTTCATCCAACCCACTGTAACACGTTGGCATATAGTAGCTCAAGGGGCTCAATCCGTCTTATTGATATGCGGCAGTCAGCTTTATGTGATAGGCATAGCAAATTGTAAGCAAACTGTTATATTCTTACATTGACCATTTCTTGGAAAATTTATTGTCAAAACTATTCTTAAAGAAGATTCTAGGTCACTTATGATGCTTTATCTTTATAAGAAATGTGTTCGGTGTGACAATGAATCAAGACTGTTGGCCTTGACAGACTTGACTCCGAATTAAACTTAATTCGAGCTATCTTTCTGTGCCTTCTTGGACAGATTCGAGGTACAGGAAGCATCTGGGTCAAAGTCCTTCTTCACTGAAATAATTGCCTCAGTATCAGATATTAAATTTGCTAAAGATGGAAGACACATACTCAGCCGTGATTACATGACTCTCAAGGTTTATGCTCTTGCAATGACCTTTTTGGCATCCTGTGGCAAGTAAAAAAATTTGTGATGTCTTTGACCAAAAAAAAAAATTCTGATGTCATTTTCTAGCTTTAGAGTGCTGTACATTTTGAGAAATAAAGGATAAACATTACACAATTCAAGAGCTTCCTACCATCCACTTTGCATGTGCAAAGCATCAAAGTCATATTGTGGAACTTTACTCTTTTCCCAATATAATCTTGATATAGATTATTGTGAATTGAAGGGTGTATAGCTTGAGGGTATATGTGTTTGGATTCTATCATGCTTTTCCCATCTTCTCAGAAGTAATGAAAATATCAATTATTTTAGAATGTTGCTACCCTAAGTTCATTCCCATTCCTTGTCATGTTCTCTCACCATATTTAGAAAAAGAACTGAAATTTTTTATTTTGGACAATCACTCTGGTAGTGTCTTCATTTTGAAATGTGGTTTCTTCCTAGTGTGCGTTTTTTTTTTTTTCCTTCCGTTCTTCTCAATGTCACTTTTTTCCTTTACTTCCTCAGCTCTGGGACATAAATATGGATTCTGGACCAGTTGCAACTTTCCAGGTGCATGAACATTTGAGGCCAAAGGTGATATATTTCCCTAAAAACATCCTCTTTTGCTCTTACATAAGAGGTTGGTGGAACTTATTCTCTTTCTTTGCCCATTGGTCAGCTATGTGATTTGTACGAGAATGATTCCATCTTTGACAAATTCGAGTGCTGTTTAAGTGGAGATGGGCTCCGAGTGGCGACCGGTTCATACAGGTTCACTTTGCATATTCTACTTATGATAATGATGATTTTGAAGCTGAAGTTTGTTGCCCATAGTATATTATTGCTGCTTGACACCATGTTTACTGTCTTTTCAGCAATGTGTTTCGTGTATTTGGTTGTTCTCAAGACAGTGGTGAAGCAACAATGCTGGAAGCTACCAAAAACCCAATGAAGTAAGTCAGAGAGAGCTAGTGAATGTTGAGAAGCGGTTAAAGATATAAAAGTTGAATGAGGAATCTTAAAGTGTATTAATTGCCTTCACATGAGTTAACTGGAATATCTCATTATTATAGAGGATGCTGATATGCCATATATATTCTTAGCCAGATGTAGATGCTCTATATGAATTGCCATTTTTAATCTCCAATTTCATATGCCCCCAGGAAACAAGCCCCAGCGCCATCTAAGCCCTCTAGATCTCTTGGTCTAACTCGCGTTGTCAGAAGAGGTATTGTCTTGCTAGTGCTATCAATCTTATGTTTTATTTGTCCATTTTGTTCTGATTGTTGGAGCATGTCCATTTGTAGTTGATGGCAAAAATTCTATAGCCTAGGTTGTAACATATTGCCTTGTCACTTGGTAGTTGAAGTCCCAGCTAGTGTTAAGTTCGCTATTTTATCAGTTTTCACCATCACAATGGCAACATGTTGAAAGTTTGTTCCTTTTGGAAAATGAATTATGTGAACTCTACTAATGAAGGTCATTTTCGAAAGTGCTTGGCTGGCTAGCGGTTGCTTTGTTGGCGTTACTTAGTATGTTTATGTCTCTTTTACAAACTGAGTTCCTGCTAATATCTTGCATTTGACTTCAAAAGGACCAGAAAACTCTGGAGTTGATGCCAATGGAAACCCATATGATTTCACAATGAAACTGCTGCACCTGGCGTGGCATCCAACCGAAAATTCGCTAGCAATTGCGGCTTCAAACAGCCTCTACATGTACTATGCGTAGTGGCGGTACGAGATGATGATAGGAAACCTTAGCATGAAGGATACAGCAGATCTTTGCCGATCGTTCTGTAAGTTCCCTCCGGACATCGACAACTAACAGCGATCCAACAATACGGTCCTACGGTCCGACGGTTACTTCTCAAAGGAACAGACTTTCTGTTTTGCTTTCCCATTATAATTCTTTTGTAAGGTAAAAAAGAGACAAATTGGTGGCATTCATCAGATCGGAGATATGTTTCTCCCGACACCAAGAACAGAGAAGCGAAACATGGAAGTGAAATGGTGTGTTACTTTCTCACCCACATCTGAGGAAGCTGTTTTCTGGTGCATCGGTTCTAATCGATACGCAGGGCAAAAACTCTGTATAATTTGTAGTTAGAAGAAGTCCAAAGATTTGGCAAATGCTATGTAATGTTAAATTATAGTTTTCTCCTCCCACTCTAACAATTCCTTCTTTATTTAAAAAGAAGCTTGCCTTTTGTGATCTTCCCTCTTGAATAAAAGGGACGATGTGGGCTTTTTGAAGTAGAAAAACCCCACGCAGGTCCTTTTTGTCCAGCACCCGCACAGTAGACTATCTCTGTATTTGCGTCCCTTGAAGCTGAGTTTAGCTTTGCCTATTGTATTTTGCTGAATTTGTTTCATGTTACTGTTATGGATGACTGATTGGGATACAGAATAGATTAGCTGAATTTGTTTTACTATTATCCTTGACGAGAACTTGCTGTTCCAGGACGATGCACAACCGCAAGCATCGCGAGCAGATCGGATACTTAGATGCAGAATTGATAAGTTGGTGCATTAGTAAGATTTGTTCCTTCGAAATCGAAATGCATAAACTTGCCATTGGAAACTAGAACTCCTATGGAAGAGGGTGTACATGAAGTAGTCCCGTGCCATACCTGTGGTGAATCGCATTGCTTATTATGCTTCTTGGTAATTCCATGTTTTGTAAACAATCAAATTGAAGATTATCAGGTCGATACAATAAAAAAAATCCCAACCGTTGCGTTTATGTTACATTTAAATTAATTGTCTTGTCACAAAAAAAATCCATAGCTTATGTCTCATATAACCATTTAATGACACACGTGTGTGGTTGAGATTCAGAAGATTTCTCAATCCAAGGTTTTAGTGATTTTGGATTTCTTTCAAGATGAAAATTAGCTTAACCAAAAAAAAATTAGTTTAATAATGTGGTGTGAGTGTATTGAATATAACAAGGATGCATAATTTTGGTAGTGCTGAAATTAGTTGTTTATTTATTTCGCAAAAAAATAAATAATTTGAAAAATATTTTCTTAATAATAATTGTTTGTATCAATTGAAATAATAAGTTAATGTAGAATATTTTCATTATCAATAACTAATATACACTTTAACATTTTCGTTGGCTCAAATTATAACTTTTAGGAATGCATATTTGAAATGATTTATATTTCGCGAAATAAATGTAATATGACGTGGATATATCAATTTGAAAATTTTCCCTATGCTAACTCGAAATCACCCTAGATTAAAATGGAGGGTAGGGAAAAAAATGGAAAAAGGCCTTTGCATCAAACCGCCCCAAATTTTTGGAAAAGAACCAAAAACAAAAGAACCACAAGAAGCCACCTCACCTCGGAACCTCTTTCGCCTTCCTAAGCAGCGGCCTTAAATCGCACCTTCTCTCTCTCTCTCTCTCTCCTCCTCTGCGTGCGACCATGGCTCTCCTCGCGAAGACCACCGCCGCGTCGCGCCTCTCGCCGCACCTCCGCCTCCTCTCCCTCCACACCACCGCCCCCTCCCTCTCCGCCGCCGCCGCCGGAGGAGGGGCGCCGGCGTCCGCCCCGGCCCCGTACGGCCGCGCGGGCCCTCCCTCCACCATCTCGCCCCCGGGGCTCTCGAAGACGGCGGAGTACGTGATCTCCAAGGTCGATGACCTCATGAACTGGGCCCGCCGCGGCTCCATCTGGCCCATGACCTTCGGCCTCGCCTGCTGCGCCGTCGAGATGATGCACACCGGCGCCGCCCGCTACGATCTCGATCGCTTCGGCATCATCTTCAGGCCCAGCCCTCGCCAGTCCGATTGCATGATCGTCGCCGGCACGCTCACCAACAAGATGGCTCCTGCTCTTCGCAAGTAGGTTTCCCTCTGCTTTCCTCTCTCTCTCTCTCTCTCTTTTTTTTTCTTCCTTCCCGAAATTTTATTCGGTCGATCGCGGTATGGTTTGGCGAGGGATGAGTGAGGGTAATTACGTTTGGCATTGCGATTTGTTGTGATTTTGGGAGGATTTTTTCGATTGCCGCTTAGTTTCTGAGAATTGCGTGGAGAGAAATCGTATTGGAGCAGTCGGGAGTCTCGCACGATGTTGTTTTTACATTTGGTTTGCGAGGGATCTGGGTTTCTATTGGGCAGTAGGAGTTTCCGTTCTTCGTTGAGGTTTTGAATATTTGGTGTGGTGACGGATGTTTGACTTAGCTCGTTGTTTTATGTTGATGCCCCACCAGCTGCATCGTGTTTTTCGCCTTGGTACTTACATGATTTTTGTAGCCGCAGCATTTGCGAGAAAATCAGGAATGACAGTGGCGATGAAATATGTCGCCTAATCTGGAGGAATTCATGGGTTTGTTACAGTCGGAAGTTGATATTCATCAGAATGGAGATTGGGTGAAAATGGTTGAAAATTGAGTGCACTGGTTCTTAGATGACCTTAAAATGGGGTTTGTAAATGCACTGCAAGGAACGGGTTCTTCATACTTTTTACATGGCCAGACATAACAGCTGTTCAAGTTAGGTGAAAAAAGGAGAGAGATAGAACAGGAGCAGTAGCCCTAAATCATGTCTGAGAAGATAAAGAGCAGCAAGCCACCAATAGCAAATCACTTAATATACAAAATCCTGGAACTTGACAAGAGATTGGTAGAGAAATTGGACGTGTCAATTAAGAGATCATTTTGTTAGGAACAAAGCTTCATTGCCACAATCAGGAAATAGAAGAGAATGAAATAGTAAGTTCGCAAGTAGAATATCAGTGAAAACCTAAGCATTAACTCGTATGGCAACTATGGAAACTCTTACGGTGAATGCTGTCAAATTGTGCCATCTGAAGCTAATCATCTGTTGGTAATAGCTCTTGCCAATCCAATGGCTGAAGGAAACACTTTGATGCGTGTGAGCGACAGATCTTATTTAATTAGAGACTTTGGGGTTCCAATCAAATTCTGAAGCTCCCTTATTTCTCTGCATCTGTTAAGAGATAATGACTTGAGATTTACAAGATAGCCAACAGAATAAGGTAGTGGTTTAATTGATGTGAACAATAGATCCAATTTGATCAGCAAATTTAGCTTTCGCATTGAGCCTGGGAGTCTTGTTAAGTCTGAACAGCTACTCATCCACTAGTAAAGGGAAGGGTCTGGGTGGATGGTGCTTGACCTGTTTTTGAATGGGCTTGGCTGGCTGCCTGCACTCTGATGTCGAAGATAATGGCGAGCAATTCAAGCATGAGAATGAGAAGCAAGGAGAAGCTAGTGCCTAGGCAGCAGGCAGCCGAAGGGATTTTGCAGTCTGAGGTCAGGCCTTCAGAGCAAATAAAAACAGAATAATGTAGGGCATTGTGGACTTAGAATTCTTGGGTGGTTGGCCTGCAAAGTTGGTTTTATGCAACATTGTGCCATTCTGTCTGTGCAAACCCACTCCCAGGTTGTTTTATTTTTGAATGACGGCTAGGCCAACAGTGAAATATTTGCAAAATGAGGAGACCCTATTTGGAGAAATAGTGCAGTTTTAACCATTAAAAAAGGGCGATTTTAGTTACTGGGTTCAGAGTAGGAAGATGATTAGCAGTGCCTTGTGTTGTACTCCCCCTTTAACACCCCCCCCAAAAAAAAAAATTATATATATATATATATATATCTTAGGTCTGATGATCTGGCTTTATTGGCTGCTACTTGTCTTGTCAAATTGATCTAAAACTTTAAGGCAAAATAATGACTAGTCTTAGTTTTGTCATTTCTATTATCTTTCTGGTTTCTAAAGCAACCTTGCTTAATTATCTTCTGCTTTTGCAGTGGATAGTGTGTATGTCTGAACATTTATAATGTATTTTGACTTATATGCATTTCACCAAGGTTTGATGAACCTTTGCAATTTAATGGCACCAGAGCCAAGTCATGTGGAAAGCAATCTATGTGATTCTCTGCCATCTTTGGCTCGGTTTCGAAAGTGTGTTTAGTGTATTTTCAGGAAGAAGTCTCCCTATGTCACTTACTGGAGGGATAAGAAATTTTTGCAACTGGCATTCAATAGCTTCTGTATGTACTGCTTGGTTATGTATATGGTTTTGGTGACTTCTTCTTCACCCTGGTTGCTGAACTTGTGATTACTGCAACTAATGTTCTGCACATTGCCTCTCTGTTCCGTCCTGAGCATACCGTTGTCAGTGCATTCCTGACGCACAGTATGGTTCTGTGGTGGATCAAGAAATGGGTGTCTTATCCATTTTCGGCTGTTCTGTTGCATGGAACTCGTTTCAGATTAAACACCTCTTTTACGCATCGTTCTTTGCTTTTTAGTGATGATTGATGATCAAAGAGTGGTTGTGAAATTACACCCTTCTAAAATTGTTGCAGGGTTTATGATCAAATGCCTGAACCGAGGTGGGTCATCTCTATGGGAAGCTGTGCTAATGGTGGTGGTTACTACCACTATTCCTACTCCGTTGTTCGTGGTTGTGACAGGATTGTTCCGGTCGACATATATGTTCCTGGTTGCCCTCCAACTGCTGAGGCCTTGCTTTATGGTCTACTCCAGCTGCAGAAGAAGATCAATAGACGCAAGGATTTCCTTGTCTGGTGGAGCAAATGAGGCTTTTGTAGTTGTTTTTGTTCCTGGAAGCTTTGGTTGTGTCCTTATTGGATATCAAATAAGACTCATGGTGGCTTTTCCTACCCTGGTAAATGGTATGTAAAAGCGAAAGACTTGGGATTCACCGTGACTATGGTTTTGGGGTCTTTATGGCAAATTACCGATGCATTACAAATAGAATCTCCACTTTTCTGAAGCTTCTACAGTGAAGGCAGATCCTGCAACTTTACTTGTCTTTCCTTCATTTAGCTTTGATGTGGGCAAACTTTCATTTGATGTATGTGTTTAACGCATATGTATGTTGAGATTTTGAACTAAATAAAGTCCTTTGTTATTTGGTTCATGAATGCTTGTCTGAACATCATGTTTGGGTTCGTTCTTGCAATCGTCTCGAGTTTTGGAATCTATACCACAAGTCAAGGATCCAGATAGGTGCCTTGTCTGCCTTGATAAAGCTTATTGCTAATCAAATCGGAAGTCATTGCTTGCGAAAAATTTTCCGTCGTGGGATTTGAGGCATGGAGAATTTCAGCTTCTGACCAACGCTTAAATCTGATTTTCATAACTTATTTTGGAAGATTACCCTTGAGTCATTGTTGGTCAAATATCTATCATATATATGTCTTTTGGTCTTATTTCTGGTCAAATGGCTTTCTTCCCAGCTTCTGGTTTACCGCGAGCGGGCTGTGGTTGGTTGAAAAGGTAGCTCTCCTGTATCGTACTAACCGCGAAAGGAATTCCGACTCTGCAAGTCTCTGTGATCAACAAATCCTTGATAGACATGACATATGCAACACTTGATGCTACAATGATTTGGCACATAGCAGGGTTTAAGGTGGATGCATAATGCTCACTATTCAAAACTGTATATATAAGAAGTAACCAAATGGCATAGTTACACTGTAAGGACAGCAAGGTCGCATAATGCTCACTATTCAAAAATGTATATATGAGAAGGTCCCAAATGGCATAGTTACACTGTATAAGGACTGAGGTTACAGACTCGCAAGATATCTGAACAGGCCCGAAAAAATAAAATCTAATTCAGCACTCCCGTGTGAGCAAATATCGACATTTCAAGGTAGAAAAAAGGAGCAATTCTGTAAGTGCATATGGAGTCCTGGTCTCTACTCTTGGTCTCTGTCAATCTTATTGACGTTCAACAGCAAGTGCAATATATCTTCCTCAGGGGAGATGATTCTTGAAAGCTGTTACCAATTTTGGGAATAAAAGCAAGAGAAATGCCAAAATTGAACCAAAAAACATCTTGATTGCATAGCTAACCGGATCTAGATCAAGAGCTTTAGAAGAAGTTGTGGGACTCGACATGGCTGTTGCTGAAGGGAGGGCTTCAATCACTGCATCAGCCAGATCCGTGATGAACGAAGAGGTGCAACCCAGAGCAGGAACACGGCCCCAATTCTCAACACCAGATTCAAGTGCCAGCTCTCTGTACTCCATGTCAATTTCTTCAAGAGTTTCAATATGCTCACTCACAAAGCTGGAAGTAGAAACTAGGCAAAATCAGTTCAACATAAACTAAATAAAACTTTTGATATAAATGACTTTCACCGTGAATGACACCAAAAAATAAAAAATCAGTCAAGTAAAGAGAAGAGTTTGAAGAAACAACAAAAGATGTCCAGATCACAGCAAGCAATGTCTATATTTGCATTCAACATGCCTACGTGAAATGTAATATCCAGGCAATCGATGACCTGATATACCTACAAAGTATACAAAATACTAGATACAAAAGACTCGGGAGCTGGCAAGTTAAAGCCAAAAAAGGGTCATGTCAATATGCTCTCCTTTACCACTCAACGCTGGGCAAAGATACAACAGACTCAACTTCATTTAAAGATACCTCACCTCACTGGAACTGCTAGGAGACTCTTCACCCCTTTCTGGCCGAGCTCAACGAGTACATCATCAGTGTAGGGCCTCAGCCATTCCACAGGTCCAACTCGGCTCTATGAAGAAAGTGAAATGAAAATGAGAGAGAGGGGGAGGGAGAGAGGGGGAGGGAGAGGGGGAGAGAGGGGGGGGGGGAGAGAGAGAGCATTGATATAGCTCAGCTATTGGTTAGTGAGCAAAGAGGCTAGGGGAAGTTGCATACACCAGTCTCTGAACACAATTAACAACCAAAAGATGTGGTCCGTAAGAAGGTCAACAACCAATATATAACAACCAACCTGGTAAGCAAGTTGGTGCTGATTGGTAACTCCTCTAGACTTCAGTTCCTGCATAATCAAGTAAATGCACTCTTCCATCTGGTCCTTGTATGGATCTCCAGCATCCACAATGTAACTAACTGGTACTCCATGAGCACTGAAGAATATTACGACCTAAAATTGAATAAAAACATATAATTAAATCAACTATTTCCCATGGAAAAGGCCAGCTTGATTAATTTTTCCAATTTTTCAGGCCTTGCATCTGATGTAAGCTTTGACAAATACCAACTCACTTCTTCAGGGTTGGAGAAACTCTCCAGTTCCTTCTGAATCAGGTCTGCCATAGACTTTATGTAACCCTCTCTTTGATACCAAGATTGTATTATAGAAACGGGCATTGTTGACAGATAAGCATCTTCCCTGAAAATGATCCATTGATACTAAGTTAGGAAGAACAAGACACTCAACTTGTGCAAGCAAAGACGGAACAAAGACAAAGAACGTACTTGCATATATTTTGAATGACACGAATGCTTGATCCAGTCGTAGAAATAGAATATTGTGGATAGAGCGGAAGTATGACAAGCCTTGTAATCTTGTCCCTCTTGATCTGTTCAGAAGTAGACAAGATTTCAGCCATATGGCCTTGGCTATCTTGAGAAGAGGAGTAGCAGTAAAATGACTTGAGCAGAGAAAATTCATACAAATGGTCAACTGAAAGATCACAAACAAATTATGGAAAGACTTGGGTTGTCTAACTATTCAACAATATATATAACATCAATTCAAGCAGTGCAATAAAAATGTTTGAATATCCTCTTAAGAATTTGTAACAACCTGCTGAACTGCCTCCTCAGTGAAGGGATACCAGTAGCGCATGCCAATATAGATGTTTGCAGACACATTCTTCTCTTCCAAAGCCATTTTGAGTGCATCCGCCTGCAAAAAGTGCAACATAATATTCACACTTAGCTATGTAAACTTAAGATATCATTTTAATGCAGAATATGTTGAAAGAAGAAGTAGAGATAAGCTTCAAAAAAGATATTAGGCACATAACAAGACTGAAAAAGGCAGCACACTATTCCACCTGCTCATCAGTTATTTTACGTAAAGGTGAGCCGCCTCCTATGGCAGCATATCCTTCTCTACTTTTGGGAGCCCGAAATACAGATATTAGCTGTGCAAGGGGTCTCTGTAAGAAGCGGAACAGCCTGGGAAGACGTATGATATCCTGAGAATGGAGAAGATAAACATTCAGCCAAATACACACAGTGGAAAAATATACATATACGCATAAAAGGATAGATAGCATACGGGATCTGCAAATAAATTGAACAGAAAGGGTTGCACGTCGTTAAGAGTGTCTGGACCACCGAGATTCAGAAGGAGCACTCCAACTTTTTCTTCTGCAGCATGTGAGTCGGACTCCGTAGCAGTCCCATTGTATGTGCACACTCCAGCGGAGCAAAATGTCTGTCTAAGCTGGTTTCTCTTTTCACAGGGGCCACCAAAACTTGATCTCGAAAGTGCTCCACTTCTCTTGTCATTCGAACCCGTAGAAACCTTTAAGGCTTGGGATGATTCATACTCCCTCTGCCCATTTGCAAACTGGAAGCGTATGGACATGTGAAACCTGACGCAGTATAGATCATGCAAAATGTCAAGCCCAACTCAAGAACCAAATGTCTACAAAAGAAATCACCAACAAGTCAAACACGCATTGCTTTTATCGCCTTTTATTGCTAGTGTCTACTGCTGTGCAATGAGCTAGTCTATCTCAGCTAAGCGATAATTCGCCGTCTTGACAAGCCCGAGATGCCTTTTGCCCTCTAACCCCCCCAACAGAGCGCAAATTGGATTCCCCATGACTAAGCACCAATTTTGTCAACTGCCCCATCGACCTGATCAGCCCAATTACCGTCCAATTGAAGCATAAGATCCAAATTCTTCCGACTCGCATCGTGCTTTCCTCAAATTGACCTCTCTAAACCCCCCATCACAAACTCGATTATATGATCAATCCCAGTCACAACCAAAGACGAGGACACAGGCGGCGACATTCCACCTCACGAACGATTCACCCGAATCCTCCCATCACGATCCACAACGGGCAACGAATCAAACACGCACGCACGCACGCACGAACTCAACAATCAGCCAGACATTTACGACATCCACCATCACAAATTCCCAGGAAAACGCTTGATCTCTTCCGTCTTTCATTCGGCGGATCGGTCTTCCCCCACAACATTTCGCCAAACAACAAATACAACGTAAAACGAACGCAAAATGAAAAAAAAAAAAATGACAGAAAAATTTAAAAAAAAAACCGACCTTGACGAGCTGGGACCGCCATTACGTTGCGTAGCACGAGTGATCCTGACCGAATTGAGAGCGCTCGAGCTCGCCGCGGCGTCCATGGCCGTCCACTTTTTCCCGGAGATATTTTCTCGGAAAGAGGGAAAATTCGTGAGGGAGACGGAGGGGTTCCCAAAGCACCGCCAACTTTATAGGGCTTCCGCTGAAACCGAACGAGTTGGGTGGAATCCAGTCAACAAAATACCAACCTTCCCTCTCTCTCTCTCTCTCCCTCTCTAAGATGACTTTTTCCAGGAAAGTGGGTCGGTCGTTGGGTCGGGGAGAGAGAGAGAGAGAGGGACTAATTCTTTTTTTTCTCTTTCATAAATATTTTCTCGGGAAAATTGAGTGCCGGAATCCGTGGGGGTTTGACTCCGGCTATTAAAATTGGAGGTCAGCGACGTGGACGGATGAGGACCTTCTGTTGAGTTTTGGTTAGAAAAAAAGAAGAAAAAATCACAACCCCGACCATGAGGGCCCCCATTTTGCCTATTTCCGGTCCGGGGAGAATTAGGGGGAAATATTGAAAAAGGGAAAGGGAGAGGGAAAAAAGGTTTATTTTAGGTTTGCTAGGTCTGGTAAATGGCGTATCTTCTTAATTAGATTATGTCTAGCATTGGTTGGGTAAGTCCATGTGCGGTAATTTTGGCATGGTGGCCACGCTTACTTCGAGCGAATGTTTTTCTTTTAAATTATGACACTTAAGTGAATATTTTTCTAAATTTATGATGATATAATTGATTAAAAAATGGAATTATTTTATTCTTATGACCACCTTAGGAAAGTCACGACACCTTTTTGTGTTTTTTTATAACTATAAAAGCAACACAAAAAAATCCTAAACAAAACTCATCACAATCCATTTGCTCTAATTTTTTTTTTACCATAACACCAAAACAATGTCGTCTTTATTTTAGTTAAGCAACAAAATGGGGCATAGCTTTACTTTTTTTTTATGTCATAAGAAAAATTTAAGGTAATTAAATCATGATGGCATACGGTTTGTCGCCGTGAATATAATTTGGGCATTTTCTCCCTTTTTTGTCACTAAGGGTGCGTTTGTTTTTGTTTTTGTTTAAAAATCGTTCCGAACGAAATCGAAAATGTTTCTGTTCTGGGAACAATTTATGAACAAAAACGCGTTTGGTAAACTTGTTCTAGGGACAAAAAATAAATAAAACACGTTTGGTAAATTTGTATAATTTTTTTATTTATTTTATTTTTTCTATTTTTTTCTTATTTTTCCTTTTTTTCTTTTTTCTTTTTCCTTTTTTCTTTTTCTTCTTTTTGGCCGGTCGCGCCATGGCCGAGGCCTACGATCGACGAAAGAAAAAAAAAGAAAGAAAATAAGAAGAAAAAGAAGAAAAATTTCAAAAGTGTTTCGATTTGTGTTTTCGAAATAAAAACACAAAATTTGTGTTCTTTTTTCTCGTTTTCTTTTTTTGCCTCCAGGAACAAAAGAACAAAAAAACAGAAAAAGTGTTTAAAAACAAAAAAGAAATACAAACAAACGCAGCCTAAAACGTGAATTTCACTCTTGGGCCCATGAGAAAAAGGCTCTTTCCTCTTAGGCCTACGAAGGACGAGCCCAGCCCGTCTTCTCGTTTGGGCCCATCTCATTCTCCGCGCCCCAAACTTAGGCATCGTCAATTTGATCGACCTATATATAAATACATACATTAGGGACACGAAGATCTTTAAACCGCTCGTTCCTCATGGGTTTCTCGGGACGTAAAATACAGGAATAAGAACCCCCACAGGGCTCTCCGGCCACAAACCCCCCGAAAGGGGGGTTCGGATCCCACCCTAATCCTCACGATGCCTTCCCCGGGGTCTGCCCGGGTGTGGTACAAGGAAATGAAGGGGTGTTCCCCTCCCAAGGGACTAGGGAACACGTGGCCGGCCTTGGGCCTACGAAGGACGAGCCCAGCCCGTCTTCTCGTTCGGGCCCATCTCATTCTCCGCGCCCCAAACTCAGGCATCGTCGATTCGATCGACCTATATATAAATACATACATACACGATAGGGTTTTCTTCCTCCTGTGGTCTTTAGTCCTTACCTCTCATCGCCTGAACCGTCGACGACAGCGGCGCTTCGCGTTTGAGCTCGAGGTGTCATAGATCATGAACTGCGCGCGATCGTTCTGGTTTGCTCCGCGTCTTGTTTTCCTTGGGTTTTTGTTCTTTTTTGGTTTTTGGCCATTTTGAATCGAATTTGATTGCGGATTGAGTTCTTGAATCGGAGATGTGGGGGTGGTGTGGCTCCAAGAATCGAGTCAACAGTCGGCGCCGATCGATGGCGACCGGTCTGCCGCGTGGAGCCGACACGGTTCTCGCCGGTCGAAGATCCCTGAAACGCGAGAACTCCTAGTCGTTTCATGACACAATTAGCCGGCGACATTTTCACTGAAAACTTTCTGCGCCGTTCCTTTTGTTCCTTCTTGATTTCTTGATCTTGGAAATAGTTTAATGGAGGGCACTCTCAGACACGGGTGTGTGGTGAATCTCGATATCCGAGATGAAACGACGACACACCTTTTGCGTGGTGCCGAGAGAAAGAGCTGCTTTGACATGATGTGAGGGCAAGCCTGGAGATGATTCTCATCTCAGCCATGGCTTCCTCCAAATTCGAAGTAGCTATATGTCATGCATACGTCTCCTTTTCTTCTTTCTTTTGGTACATTCGCTGTGTGAATACACTTCTTGATCATATTTCGCACAAACCCATTTCTTTTTTCGCCTGATCTTTTCATCTTCGTTTTGGAACTGAAATTGCGTTTCGTACTATCTGATTTTTGATTAAGACGAATGGATTTGTACTTGGTTTCCTCGACTGACCTTTCAAAATTCACAGCTTTGATGCTACTCTCTTTTTGTCAATGTTCTTTTCTTGCCTCACGTAGGCGCCCAATCTTGCGTGCGTCAAATGTGAGTTGGGAATCGTAAGAGCACGAACACATGAAAGAACTTAGCATCAACAGACAAGGAACCCATTAAAATGATGTGGGCTGGAAGAATTTTTCACAAGCTTAACGGAAAGAAGATACCCAAGTTGGCTAAAGGATGTTTTTCATCACAGGGTCTATCTGGACATAAAAGTCATTTTCGTATTGACACCTTCGTTTTTCGCCTTGAATGTCTCGCTGGCTTTTCATGAAAATTACGGATCAAATCTGTCGATAACGTCAAAAACATTTGTTGCTGTATTTTCTCGCCTTCAGAAATTAGGGACTTTTTTCGTATAAGAAATAGCTGCCCTTCTCAAATATCAACTGATCACGGTTTTCTGTAACCAAACCAACATATGACCTGAACCCATGAAGCTCGGCCCAATCTCTCTCCCTCTCCTTCCAATTGCCTTATCCACTTTCAACAATACCCCTCTTTTTCTCTCTATGTTTCCATTTGAACAGCTGCACGCATTTGCCTTTTCTGGATCGAATCTTGTTGCTTTAACGTTGGAAACTGACTAAGTCTGTATCCTCGCTCTATCCCTAGTGCAACAGAGTTTTGAAGGAACTTTCAGCCGTCGGCAAACTGAGTAGCTTTAAGCACTGTGCATGAGATTCTCGATTTGAATCCTGGACAATTTGTCATGAACATTGAAAGACCAAATTGCAAATAGATGAATTGCAAGAAGAGATCTTACTTCTTACTTCAAGTCAATGAAGAAAAACACGTAAGAGTCCTTGCGGCGCAACATCGCTCTAGGGCCGTGGACGAATTGATTAGACATGGATGATACTTGTCGAGCAAAGTTAGATCTAGAAATACTTCTCCATCCCTTTAGAATGAATACGTAAGATGTAGGATTAAATATCAGCTATTCAAGACAGGAAGTTTTGCGAGCATTATAAAGATTTGGGGTCAAAAGAAGTGGCAAGCTAAGCGAAATGCAGAGAGAGTGGGTTCAAGGTACACGCAATCAATTTCTATTCTGTGCTTATTATTGAAGCACATAAAACCTCTAAAGCTGTTGATGCCTAAATTTGATTAAAGCTATATAAACCTAATACACAATGGTCATACAAATAAAGTGACAATATATATGTATATATTGGATTTTAATGCGGGTTGCATCTGGAAATGAATTGTCTGGTACTACACCATGCTTTTGAAGGTGGGCTAGTTTTCCTTTGGAAAACAAAAGTCACTATGAAGATCATTTTCATTTTCTCCTTCTCTTTAGCAAATCAACTTTGATACCGAAGTGAATCATACATAAGAATAGAACATTTTTACTTTCTACCAGCTATACGAAAGTTATGCCCCAATTTAACATGCCCCAATTTAACTTGTAAAGGGATGGACAATTCAAGTTACATTCCACATCATATACATTCTCAAAAGCTAAGGAAAAAAAACATTAAACGAAAATGCCTTTCAAATTTACATTTTTTATTTTTTTGTTTTGGGTGTTCAAAGTACTGCAACAGAAAATCAAATGTAAGTTTAGGGCATATAGGGGAAGAACAAAAGCTGAAGCAAATGACAGCGAGCGAAAGCAATATTATGCTCTTACGCAACCTTTGACTTGCGCTATAGGCTGTATCTTAGCCCGGACAATGACTACTCGAGCAGCTTAAGGTCTAGAGTGGTCAAATAATCAAAACCACGTAACCCGAGGCACCCAATAACAGAGACATGACATTTATTTGATATATCAGGCAACTTTTGCACTGATTTACAAAAGTAGACTCTCAAAGACCGTAGTGAAGCTGGTTGGAAGTCAATCTCAGTTAGTTGGGGGCAGTACTCCACGCTTAGCACACGAAGCTCCTTCAAGCTTGATAGATTAAGCCTCACAAGCGACTCACACTTGCGCACTTGCAAATGCTGGAGATTCTCTAGCTGTCCAAGCACATTATCAAACTCAATCTCTCTTAATAGGCAACCAAAGAGCTTTAATTCAGACAAATTTCCCAAGTTGGAGAACAATGGCCACTCTATTGGTGTCTTGACATCTTCTAGACTCAAGTCTTCTAAACTGGATGGAAGTCATGTCAGAGACCATGGGTTTGGACAAGTTATTTCAAGTGACCGGAGTTGAGAAAGGGAACTCAAGTCAGTCGGAGGCAAGTTGCAATCGGAAAGAACTAGTCTCAACTTTTGCAATTTATGGAGCCTTCCAAGCCACCCTAGCTTTGGATTTGAAACCCGTCCTTGTGTAGTTTTGAAGAACTTAAAGTCAAAAGTGTAGTCACTTATGTCCAGATGATGTAAAATAGTAAGGTTTGAAAGGTTGGGTATTGTCTCCAACGATGAAGAGGATAACTCTAGCTCTGTTAAACTTGTTGGGAGATTTGGTAGCGATTGAAGCCCATTACAATTCAATAAAACAAGTTTCCGGAGATTAGAGAGCTGATTGATTGTTATTGGCACTCTACTAACCTTGCTCCGAGACAAGTCTAGAATCTTCAATCTGGATAGTTCCACAATTTCACTTGGAATTTCACCCTCGAGATTCTCACAAGCTCTAGCAATCAACTCCTCAAGATTCTTCAAAGTCCGTATGTTCTTTGATAGCTTTCTTATCCTAGTCCCACTCAAATACAAGAACTTCAATTGTCTAAGATTGCCGATAGAATCAGGTAACTCTGTAATAAGTGTTTGAGATAGATCCATTTTCAGCAGTGATTCTAGTCTTCCAATGGAATCTGGTAAGTCACATATCCAAGTGCAAGATAAGTCCAAACAAAGGAGTGATCTTAACTCTCCAATGGAATCCGGAAGCTTACTAAGATTGGTGCAACTATGTAGAGATAGATACTTTAAATCAAGCAGCTCCCCAATTGAGTGTGGAAGTTCTTTAACATCATCTTGATTTACCAACTTAAGCATCGACAAAGATTTCAGACCGCCAATTGAGTTTGGTATTAGAGGAACAGCAAAATCATCCAAACCAGCAAAACCACACTCCGCACTATGTCACACGAACCTCTTTACTGATTTCCATGTACTTGAGGCGCCCCGATTGATCGATAGAACTATCGATTTCTTCCAACATGCTACAATCTTTGAGGACCAATCTTTTCAATTTCATGCACTTGGAGAAGTTAGGTGTCCTTTTTAAGCAATTGCAGCTTGTCAGATAAATGACTTTTAGGTTATCATTCACCTGCAAAACAACCAATAAGTGAGGAAAATAATGGCATTGGTGAAGGTCAACGTGACAAATGCATACACTCATAAAGGAAAAAAGGAATGCATTTTATGAAAATGTACCATGCACGGTCCCCATCCATTCCAATTTTCAGTAATATTGCTCTCTGAAATCTTGAGAACGGCCAAGTTCCTTAGACATAAACCGTTGGCTTGTAGGTTTGAGGGCAATGATGCCAAGAGAGCCATGTTAAATTTGAGAGAAGATTTTCAAAGTCCCCTATAAAGTTTCCTCCATCTAATTCAAGGAACCTTAAACTAGGCAGCCTTGAGAGTTCGCCACTTGAAAAATTGTGCACATTTGCAAGTTCTGTGAGCTTAAGTGCTACAATGTTGTTTGTTCCCTGATAACTCAAGGCAATAAATAGCAATATGAGTGAACGATTTAGTGTAAATATTAAATATCAAAATAGGGAGCATATGTCTTGATTCCACCAATAGTAAGCACAAGTCAATTGACAAAAAAAGGGCATATAGATCTTAGCCTATCTAAAATAGGGCGGATACCATGAATTGTTATCTCTCCAACTTACATGGGAGCTGTAATGG
Organism: Eucalyptus grandis; assembly: GCF_016545825.1. Taxonomy (NCBI): domain Eukaryota; kingdom Viridiplantae; phylum Streptophyta; class Magnoliopsida; order Myrtales; family Myrtaceae; genus Eucalyptus; species Eucalyptus grandis. Next base: position 6,803,448 of record NC_052614.1, on the reverse strand, counting down.
CAATAATTATCTATTTTGGAAATTCATTCATTTCTCTCAAATTATGCAAAATCATTAATATCCTGTGTATACAAATGAAGCAAATATTTTGGGTGAAACTGAACTCTAAAACTAGCAATTGCATGTTCAATTTTTTATAACTTTTAGTAAGACATACCGGATTATTTTGAATGACATCTAAGGCAACCTTCGAACACCACAACCTGCTGCGCTTTCCAGAAACTAGAAGGCATTCTTGTCGGACTATCTCTCTTCCAAGATCTCTGAGTTGGTCGTGCATCCATAGTCTATCATCCTCGATGAGTTTTATCAAAGATGAATGAATAAGGACATGAAGTCCAGTTTTTGGAAAAAAATCACAAGCTTTCCACATGTAATATGCAGGGATTCTTTCTTCACCAATGCAATGACATGCGATATCAAGAAAAATTTGTTGTTGCTCGTACTCTAATTCTTCGTAACTTATCAACAACTTTTTTGGACATCCTGGTTGGGCACTTTCTTCAACTTCTTCAATGTGTCTTTCCATGTTATCTTGCTTTTTGAATGGAGTAATGAACCTATTATCTCAAGTGCCAAAGGTAGTCCTCCAGTAATTCTGACCATTTCACTTGAAATACTACTGTAATCATGGGGAGGTGAGTCTCTTTCAAAGGAGTGCAAGCTGAAAAGTTGAAGAGCATGATCAAACTGCATTTCCTTCATCTCATAAAAAAAGAAGTCTTGGTGATGCATCGGGACAGTATTGTCATCTAAGAGATTGGTTTCGAGAGCCAAAAAATAGGTGTTCCTAGTTGTGATAATAATTCGGCTTCCTGAACCAAACCAACTAGACTTACCAGCTAATTTCATGAGCTGATCTCTCTTGTCCATATCATCAAGAACAATGATGACTTTCTTGTCACAGAGTTTTCCTTTAATCATGGCCATCCCATCATTAGCATCATCAACTTTAAGATGTTTAATATCAAGAATGTCATATAATAATTTCTTTTGTAGACCAACAATATTTTCTGCACGGATATCTGAAAGAAAGCTAGAATGATGAAATTGAGAAGAGATACGCTTGAGGATTGCCTTAGCAAGAGTTGTTTTCCCGATGCCACCCATACCATGAATCACAACAAATCGAACACCGGAAGTGCCTAGGCCTAACAAGTCCATGACGACTTCCATTTGATCGTGAGTTCCCACCAAGCCATCATGCCAATTTCTCTGTGTAGACGTCAGCTTATTGAAAACTTCTTCCACAACAAGTGCTATAAGTTTACTTTGGCTGCCATTTACATAATGTAACTGTATGAATTTGAGAAACCACAAACAAAGTATGTCGCACAGAAGCATAAATGCATAATACTAGAAAGTTAAATTGCTAAAATCAAGCATGACGTATCGGTTTATTTCATACCGGTCCATCCCAAGCCGGGATGATTAATCTTACTTAAAATAATGATTGGAGATTGAGGTGGAACGGGCAATTTTGAAGAGTTTTTAATTGGTCAAATCAACATAATTCTAACAGGTGATGCGGTCAGGCAAACTAGAGTGCTAGCCTACGAGCCCGAACCAGCCCAATAGTTTTGGTTTGCTAAGCGATGGCAAAGGGTGAAAATGGTTTGTGCCAAGACGTTGATACTATCGATGGGGAGTTTTGACTGTCCAGGTCCTCGATCAAATGGGACAGATCTACTTGAATGATTCAAGGGTAGGATTCTTCCCCAAATGATTACTCTAAGAATCATACGTCAATTTGAAAGTGCAATAAATGGATTAATTAAGAGTTCTAAAAAATTATATGTCGTCATGATGAAGTACTTTCAAAATCGAACATGATCATTTGCACAATTTATCTATTTTGATTATATTGAGTTTCCATGATTAGAAAATAGAGATCTAATTTTAGAAATGAAAGTATAAAAGTCGCAAGTAATTACCCGTGATCTTTTAAGTTCCATCCTTGATTCCGGCGACCTCTCTTAGGGCCTCCTCCCACTGTTTCACCACATTTGCACTAGACTCTCTCTCATGTTTTTGTAAGGCCATACTGTACGATCCAGTTTTAAGCTTAACATCGGATGCATCCACCTCGTAGAAGATGGGTAGGATTGCTTTCTCGTCTCTCTTCCTACGCTCCACCATGTAGGCAAGTTCGCGTAGGCACCATTTACTCGAAGCATAGTCTCTAGAGAAGATGGGTATGTAGATTTTCGAATGGGAGATTGCTCTTAGAAGCTCACCTCCAATCTCTTTGCCGACACGGAGCTCTTCATCATCTTTAAATACATGTATCCCAGCCTGGATCATGGCTGCATAGAGAGAGTCGGTGATGGTTAAGCGAGTGTCGGGTCCTCTGAAACTCAAGAACACTTCATAGTCCCTCCTAGACAACGATGATGATTCACCATCGAGGGAGAGAGACTTTCCTCCAAAGTGTTCCATTTCCTGCAATCTTTGGCTATGGAAGTGGTATCAAACTTTTTTGCTTGTTCAAATTTGCGACTTTCGAGTTACCTCATGCCTGTTGACAATTTATAAGAGAAACGGTCTGACTGACTTTTTTGTCCCAAAACAAGAACCGTTGAGTGATTCAGGCAGCTCCCATCCGCTGGATGGGTCCTCATTCGATCCAACGGCCCTCTTTGGTTGAACAGGCTCGCTGAGAGCGACAGGAGATGCAAATAATGATAACTCCGCACGCGTCCATGACGTTCTTCATTTGGTGTTGAACCTGCCTCCGTTTCCATAGAAAGCCATCGTTTTCGCTGTGTTTTCTAGGAAGGTACCTGAGATGATTTGTGGTAAAACGGAAGCAATTCGGTCTTTGTTTCACGCAAAGAGAAAAGGTCTTCAAATATATTAGAACTTGTCAAGCGAAAGCACTTCCTCTGACTTGGAAAAACAACACCTACCCAAGCCAAAGCATCGAAAGAAGTAGCGCTTTTTCACAATCCTCCAAGGTTTGTTCCAGTGCAGCCATTTTTGGAGCAGTGTACAAAACTAATGCTCTGTGACAAATATTTTCTCGGGAAAATCGAGTGCCGGAATCCGGAGGGTTTGACCCCGGCTATCAAAATTGGAGGTCAGCGACGTGGATGTATTAGGACCTTTTGATGAGTTTTGGTTAAAAAAAAAAATGTTGCCTATTTCCGGTTTTGGGGGAAAAATTGAAAAAAGGAAAGGGAGAGGGGAAAAAGGTTTGGGTTTGTTGGGTCTGGTAAATGGCGTATCTTCTTATTTAGAAAAAATCACAACCCCGACCATTCTTTTTTATTCTGAGGGCCCCCCATTTAAGCATTTTGCCTATTTCCGGTCCGGAGGATTAATTTGGGGTTTTCTTTTCATTTTTTTCATTTTTTTCTTTTCAAATTTTTTTTTTTTCTTTTCTTTTTCTTTTCTTTTTCTCATGGAAAGGGAGAGGGGAAAAAGGTATAGGTTTGCTGGGTCTGGCAAATGGCGTATCTTCTTATTGAGAGTATGTCTAGCATTGGTCGGGTAAGCCATGTGCGGTGATTTTGTAGGGGCGGGCGAGGCCCGCTGGCCACCACGGCGGGCCGGGCGAGCCTCGCCCGGCCACCGGTAGGTGGGCGAGCCTCGCCCGGCCATCGGTGGGGGGCAGGCGTCGCGAGGCTCGCCCGCCCAGCCGCCCGATCCCGGCGAGGCTCGACCTCGCCCAGATCTGGCGAGGCCGAGCCTCGCCGGTGGCGAGCGGGCCTCGCTCGGCCCCCGGCGAGGCCTCGCCCCGGCCCGCGAGGCCGCTGGCCACCGGCGAGGCTCGGCCTCGCCCGTCTGGGAGGCCGAGCCTCGCCGGTGGTCAAGCCTTCGAGCGAGCTCGCCGGTGGGTGGGCTTGCCTCCGGCTAGCTCGCTGACCTCGCCCGGTCCGCGAGCCTCCGCGAGCTCAGCCGCCGGGCCGTGATGGCGGCGGCCGGAGGTGGCGGCGGCCGCGGCGGCGGCCTGGAGGTGGCGGACGGTGGCGGGCGGTGGCGTGCGATGGTGGATGGCGGTCGCGAGATGGCCGAAGGAAGAAGAAAATTTATTGATTTTGATTCTCAAATTCGTTCCCGAACAAGAATCAACTTTTTTTCTTGATTCTATTCCCAATCCGAAAATTTATTACCAAACGCGATTCTAGGCGAACGATTCCGGGAACAAAGAATCGGAATTTGGCACTTGTTAGGATGGTTACCAAACAGGCCCCTAGCATTGGTCGGGTAAATCCATGTGCAGTGATTTTGGCACGGTGGCCACGCTTACTTTAAGCGAATGTTTTCCTTTTAAATTATGATACTTAAGTGAGTATTTTTCTAAATTTAATACGATGATGTAATTGATAAAAAAATATGAAATTATCGTATTCTTATGACCACCTCACAAAATTCACTTTTTTTGTGTTTATATATATAATGGTGAAAGCCACAAAAAAAAAAAAATTGTAAATAGAACTCATTGTGATCCATTTGTCCATTTTTTTTTTTAACCATAACACCAAAACAACATCATTTTTATTTCCCTTGAGCAACAAAATGTAGCATAGCTTTACATTCTTTTTTATGTCATAAGAAAAAAATTATGGTAAATAAATCACGATGAGCATAGTAAAAATATAGGGTACGTCACCGTGAATATAATTTGGGCTTTTTTGGGCCTTTTCTCCCTTTTTGTCACTAAAACGTGAATTTCACTTTTGGGCCCATAAGAGAAAGGCTCATTCCTCTTGGGCCTACGAAGGACGAGCCCATCCCGTCTTCTCGTTCGGGCCCATCTCATTCTCCACGCCCCAAACTCAGGCATCGTCGATTTTTTATTTTTATTTTTGAACGATCGTCGATTCTCGACCCATATAAATACAAACATGGACGATAGGGTTTTCTTTTTCTTCCTGCTTTGGTCCTTACCTCTCATCGCTGGAACCGTCGACGACAGCGGCGCTTCGCGTTGAGCTCGAGGTTTCGGAGATCACGAACTGCGCGCGATCGTTGTGGTTTGCTCCGCTTCTGTTCTTCTTGGGTTTTTGTTCTTTTTTGAATTGAATGTGGATGCGGATTGAGTTCTTGAATCGGAGATGTCGGGGGTGGTGTGGCTCCAAGAATCGAGTCAACAGTCGGCGCCGATCGATGGCGACCGGTCTGCCGCGTGGAGCCGACACGGTTCTCGCCGGTCGAAGATCCCTGAAACTCGAGATCTCCTAGTCGTTTCATGACACAATTAGCCGGCGACATTTTCGCTGAAAACTTTCTGCGCCGTTCCTTTGCGTTCCTTCTTGATTTCTTGATCCTGGAAATGGGATAATGGAGGGCACTCTCAGACACGGGTGTGTGGTGAATCTCGATATCCGAGATGAAACGACGACACACCTTTTGCGTGGTGCCGAGAGAAAGAGCTGCTTTGACATGATGGGAGGGCAAGCCTCGAGATGATTCTCATCTCAGCCATGGCTTCCTCCAAATTCGAAGTAGCTATATTGTCGTGCATACTTCTCTTTTTCTTCTTTCTTTTAGTACATTCGCTGTGTGAATACACTTCTTGATCATCATTTTCTGCACAAACGCACTTCTTTCTTCGCCTGATCTTTTCATCTTCGTTTTGGAATTGAAATTGTGTTTCCCACTATCTGATCTTTGTTCAGGATGAATGGATTTGTACTTGGTTTTCTTGAATGACCTTTCAAAATTCACCGCTTCGATGTTCTTTCTTTTTGTCAAGTTCTTCTTTCTTCGCCTAATTTTATAATCTTCGTTTTGGAACTGAAATTGTGTTCGGCACTATCTGATCTTTGTTCAAGATGAATGGATTTGTACTTGGTGTTCTTGAATAACCATCCAAAATTCACAGCTTTGATGTTTTCTCGTTTTCTGAAGTTCTTTTCTTGCCACACGGAAGCGCCCAAGCTTGCGTGCATCAAATGGGAGCTGGGAATAGTAAGAGCACGAACACATGAAAGAACTCAACATCAACAGATAAGACCCATTAAAATGATGTGGGCTGGGACTTCTCAAGCTTAATGGAAAGCAGATACCCAAGTTGGCTTAACGCCTTGTAAATGAAACGTAGCAGGGACGACACCCTACAAATTGTCCATCCGATTCTGAACACGGTGACCTAATACTGGATGAATAGCTAATGGCTTGACATTTTCTTGGTATTTTTTAATGAAGGGGCATTTGGTGGAAGTAATAATAGTTGGATGCTCATTTTGGTGTATATTTTATAAAGCAACTTCGAAGTGAAAAGAAAAAGAATATTTTATAAAGTAACTTCGAAGTGAAAAGAAAAAGAAAAGAAATGATAGAGAGGGTGAGCATGTGCAGAGGCAGGGATTATAGATGGTGACCAAAGGCAAGCGTCGGCCTAGGTTGTGTGAACTTGGGCGAGACGATCCTAGAGTTGCGCCACCTCAGCAAGGTGAAGAGACTTAACAGGTGATTTGCAACATTGATTATAAGGTTTTTTGATTTGGAGATTTGCAACTTTGGAACTTCATCAACAGGACCATCTTTAACTGTTTGCAACCTAGTCGACGATTCCTGAGGTCGCATGACCGTAGTTGAAAGGCCAGATCTAGGTCGCTTGACCCTCAACCTTAACCTTGACCCACAACAGCTCTGGCAGAAAGGCCGATCTAGGTCGCTTGACCCTCAATCTTAACCTTGACTCACAACAAATCTGGCGAGTGGCTCAATGACATGCGCAACCCTTGATCTCGGCCTTGATGACGAGGAGCTCGACCTGGACCCTCAATGACGAACCAACAAGTAAAGGAAGAAGATGAATAGTATTTTCTTAAGGCAAAAGTGGAACCCATAATTATTAAAGAGGGTAATATTGAAAATAGTAAGTTATTAAATCCTCTGATAGCATTTTAAAAATACTGAAAGTCCAAAATAAATCTTTATCTGTCTTAAACTTTCAGCTTTCCCACAATTTTTCCAATGTTGGCATTTGGCCATTGAAGTTCAAAAACACTTACCAAATGCCCCATGGGGACCAAAGTATAACAACTACCATCCTATCATTCACCAACGGCTGATTCGGATGTTCCTTGCAAGATTGTCCACCCTCTCTTAAGATATCCAATGATTTATCCCTTCATCATGCGTAGCAGATGTGGCAATCTACATCCTCTTGAAACCGTATGATAAGGGTCAATTATTGATTGAGAATAATAAGAAACGGGATGAATGATTAAGGAAACTGGAAATAATGAGGAAAATCAGGGCTTTCCTTAAGTTGAAGCCAACAACTCTTTCCCTCCATGAGACAGGGCCCAGCATCATCATACAGATTTATTGCGTCATAATCTCAGAATTGCGAAAGCACCGTTTGAATAGGGGCCTCATTACTTTTCTCCTTACGAGATTTATGGACATTAGAGGCCGTAGATAATGCTCATTTTTTGCCCTTTCACGTCTAGCTAAAGCTGATCTCCTTGCTTAAGGAATCGGTCGACTTCCCTCGGTCTTCTGGGTCCATATTTTGTAAGGGAAAAGTCAACGAATTTGAGGCAAGTCTTGTGGTGAAGCGATCTTCTCTTTTAATTATTTAGGGCCGACGTTGTTTTTCTATTCTCTTCCTCCAATAATGTACAAGCCATTTCATTGGTTTGTTAAAAGAACCAAGAGTACAAGATCCATAGAAATTGGATACCGACCCTAGATTAAACAACACCGTTTCTTTCTATTGGTGCAATAGTCAACTTGATCGATTACTTTAAGGGCTCAATATATTGGTTATTAGAACATCAAAAGAAAAAAATGGTCAAAGCATTGGGTGATGCATCGAGTGCAGGACCCATCTTTGCTGGCGCATAAGCTCATTGGCGTTTTTAGAGTGCATTGGCCAATGGCCACTAGGAGCCTATACTGCAATACCTCAAGATTTCCATAAGGATTCGCATGTTTGACCAGATTTTGCATCCCTCTAGGAGGTTGTCTCTATTGCTTCGAAGGTCGTCATTTGGGTCATTCCGGTCTACCGGACGCAATGTGATCTGGAAAACTGCAAAATCCAACCATATTGGAAATATCTTTATTGTCCATGCAATCGTTTCCTTGGTAAAATGCCCTGTCAATCTCCAACCAAAGATTAGATTTTGATTCTGGGTCCTCGATCTTGACTAATTCCCTACAAAATCGATGTTCTGTTCCTTTATGTCACTGGGGAGAGGGACCAACCGACAAACCCAACTTTTACGTTGAACGTACCAACCAAGCAAAGTGTGCATCCGCACTGACAACAGATGACACCATGCTCACAAAAGCCAAGCAAAGACACAACCGTGCCTGTGTAAACATCATTGTTCCTAGTTGCTACATCGAGTTAACCTTTTGAAACTCATGCACTTGCAATCATAACCTTATCTTTTTCTACAAGGAGTATCATGTAATTAACTTTCATGGAGTTTGTAGGGGAAAAAAAAGGAACTGATTGAATAATAAATTGTCCACGAAAGGGTTGCGTATGTCTTAAGTAGACTTGCCTTTCATAAGGGGTCAGCTACGAATTTACAATGTAAGTAATTTTGAGACACGGCCCGTGAATTTATCTATAATAACTTTTCAGTGGCGAATATACAGAAAGAACGATGGGTACCGTATTGTTTGACTTTGCTTGCCAAGATCCCGCTGAAGTCCTCCTCATGTGCCCCTTCAATTGAATCTTGGGGTACTCATAAAATAAGCACCTCTAAAAAAACAGTGAATTATTGAACATAGGTCATGCTTTCAGCTCTTTTGGAGCCACATTTTTATAAGATAAATATATGTGTCGACATGTGTTGGGTATTTAAAAATGCATGATTAAGTTGGTTGCTGGACTATAAAAAGGCAGGTAGCATAAGAAAAAGAAGCAAGTATTCATTTTCAAGATGGGAATCTGCATGTCCTCTGTACCTTCTGAAATTCATGATACAGAAGATGTCCAAGAAAATGCAGTGTTCATCGACGAGACCAATGGCAAAACCAAGAGAAATGGATCTGTTCATTCAAGAACCGGAAGCAAAGGGTTGAACCAAGATGCTGCTATACTCTATCAGGTTTGTCGAGATCTGAACATTATTGAATCAGCTTAAGGTCGTTTTTGTCAGGCAGGTCTGATGAAACTAGCATTTAGCCAATTTGCTTTTGATGAATTTCTCATTCTTGTTTAGTCTAATTCATCAGAATTGAAACGGAAAATGGTGGTGTGTGTGATATCCTTTCTTCGTGTTCGTTAAGGATGACTTTGATGCAAATTTCAGGTCCAACTTACACGGTTAACTTTTTTCAGTATGGTGAATATTATATAAGCAACCAGTCCATGTTTTTTTCTTTGACTGATGTACGCTGTTCTCTCTTTAGGGATATGGAAAAGATGATGGAGTCTTTTGCGGAGTTTTTGACGGTCATGGGAAGAATGGTCACCTGGTGAGCAAGCTAGTGCGGAACCATTTGCCACTGCTCGTGCTAAACCAGAGAAACTCTCTGGCAAAGGTCAAAGTCACGGCGGTGCAAGATGACTGCGACCAAGGATCAGTGCCGAGCAGGACTTACTGGAATGGAGAGATGCATTTATCAGTGCCTTCAAGGTGATGGACAAGGAGATCAAGCTTCAGGAGGGATTGGACTGCTCCACCAGTGGAAGCACAGCTGTTGTTGTCATAAGACAGGTATTTTGCTCCTCAAATTGTTAGGAACCGCAAAAATTTATATTGATCAGTCCACGCTAAAATCCTTGTAAAGGACCGCCCGTTGATGTTACGCTAATAGTGGGAAAATTAATCACAGGGTGAGGATCTTGTCATAGCCAACCTCGGTGACTCGAGAGCAGTGTTAGGGACTCTCACTGAGGATGGACTTCGAACTGTCCAATTGACTACTGACTTGAAGCCTAATGTTCCAAGTAAGCCTTGCATAATCATCCTATTCCTATTTGGATCTAACCATCTTTTGATGGTATGTTCTTAAGCTCTTTACTGAGGACATCTTGAATTGAGCTCTTCCATTTTTGAGCCCCACATTATTCATGCATCTTGATGGTTTGGGCACTTATGTTTGGTTGGGGTTGTATCTGCAGGTGAAGCCGACCGAATAAGGAAGTACAAAGGCCGGGTTTTAGCTCTGAAGGAAGAACCGCACATCCAGCGCGTGTGGCTACCCCATCAGGACATGCCTGGCCTTGCCATGTCCCGTGCTTTTGGTGACTACTTGCTCAAAGACCACGGCGTAATCGCCATTCCTGACATCTCTTATCACCGCATAACTCCAAAAGACCAATTCATCGTCCTTGCAACAGATGGGGTAAGAAAATTCGGTCTCGATAAAGCTATGTATGAAGTTCAGTGAAAATCCAAAAGCAATAGTCAGAGACACTGTCAGATCTGGTGATTAGCACATGCACTACCGAAGCGGGATAGTCTCACTCATGGAAACTTTTGTTGGCCAATGTTCTAATTATCTCCAGACGCTCTCATGCAGGTGTGGGATGTGCTCAATAACGATGAGGTTGCGGCGGTGGTCAGGTCAGCGAAAGATGAGGAAGAAGCAGCCAAAGCGTTGGTTGAAGCAGCTATTGCTTCATGGAAGAAGAAATTCCCTTCTGCAAAAGTTGATGATTGCAGTGCTTCCTGCCTCTTCTTGCATAAAAGGCGAAAGACAGATTAGCACTTCTGCACTGCCGCCAATTGGGTTTTCTAAGCTTAATCCTTATAGTCTATACATATCATGCTATTGATGCACCGGCTGCTTCAACCATTCTAGCCCCACGTGCGTTGCCCCTACAAAGGCAACGTGCCGAGAATTTGGTATCGAGAATTCGAAAGCAAAATGAAAGCTCAGAGTTAGCTTGTTGAACAACTTTAAAACATGCTCTGAGGTTATGGATTTGCCAATTGGAGTCCATTGATGGGGACTGTCTCACCTGTACAACTCATGTTTCAGTTATGCTACATTAAAAGTCTTCAGCGTTCTTGCGGCGGCAACTTTTGCTTTTAATCTTGAACATGGTCCCTGACGAATAAATTGTTCTCGACGCTTTCAAATACCAATCGGGATGACCAAGAATATAAAGACAGATTTTCCAGGAGAATAGCCGGTTACCTAGCAAGCCAAATTGCAACTGAAGGTTAATCGACTTTCGGAACCGTATCTCTAGAGGAACTGATCAACAAAACTAAACGAAACAAGAGAACTTGAATTGAAGTGATCTTGCAGTATATCTTCACCGGACTAAAACGTAAAAGAAACCGCTGGCCTTTATATGCTGGGAGCCACCGAAACCAAGATGCTGCTAATCGTCAGATATACTAAAGTGTGCACGATCAAAGACGTGAGGAGACACATTGCACAGTAGTTAAGCTTCAAAGGTTTGCTGATGAGGCAAATCTGGAACAAAAAATAATACTCGATCGATGTGCTCTCTGTCCTTTCTATGCATTTTCACAAACCAAAGAGATGGCCAATAATAGAATTTCACAAATGAATCAATATGTCCATTTTATGACCAAAAAAGGGTCACCACGGACTTGTGCTATAATTACTGCAGAACCACCCACTGAAGCCGGGATGCCGTGTTCCCCTTCAGTAAATAAGTATAACTCCAAACCTCTCCAACCCTATGTAATATTTTTTTTCGCCTGAAGCATGATTGCAAAACTTGTTAGAATGTTTGCTATGCACAAATTGAAACAACCACGGGAAAATAACAACATTGTTTGGAAACATTAGCCACTTCCATCATCTGGGTCATCTAGAATGTCTTCGTAAGAAACAGGTACTCTAATTCGTTCTTTCACGGATTGTCTTTTCTCCTCACCAGCTGATTGCTGATCAGCATTTTGTAATTCAGGCATCGTCGGGAAACCATCTGGAGTGGACACAGAACTCCTTTCAGGGGATACTTTTGTAGGTCCATCAGGAGGTGCCTCTTCCTGTCGTCCTTGTTGAATATTGTGTGGCTTGAATTGCTTCTGCATATAATAAATAACATAGACCAAACTTACTCCCTATTAGGAAAGAAAAGACTCCCGAATTAACATTAGCCTAAAGATCATCAGTGCAGAATAAGGAAAAAAATGCAACTCAATAGATGGTAATCGGGCAACATAGATCAAAATGTTGCGGATCCAAAGCTCTGGAAGACCTTCACTAACTGGCCCATAATATCATTAATGCTGCTAAAGTCAGTGCTTGTCAGCTTACTCTAAGAAATTCTCCTAAAATAGTTTGTGCTTGGGGCCAACCAATCACGTATTTGTTCCATGTCAGAACCTATAAAGGAAATAGGAAAACAGAAAAAGAAAAAAGAAGAAATCTGACATAGGAAAACCTATGCTCCATTCAGTTGTCGAGCAATATTTTCCATCAGAAGCTCCAGGAAAAGAAGAAGAGGTTCATGAAGATTGAATCATATTGCAAAAAATCAATCTGCTTTGTGCAATAAAGCAATGTTAAAGTTATTCAAGCCTTCAGGATAAGACATCACCAACAAACCCTCAGATTACTAGCCAAGCCACTGAACACTCAACAAGAAACCACGGACGAACTAAGGTGATATCACAGGGCCACCAATTTAATGGGAGGAAATCAGAGGCCTAAATTCCTGTCCAGATATGCTTAACAATATGAGTGGTGCAAATGAGGTTGCATCCAATTGACAGAGGACTAAATTATTTAAGTTGCTTGCACATAACATTAAATGACTTAAAGAGGAATCAACTACGCACCTCAAATTCTCTTGCTCTTTTCATTATCTCTCTGTAAGCATTTGGTTCTCGTGCTTTAATGATACTCCATAGTACCCCCCCACCTGTTCGTTGCCGTTTACCATCAGCAGTCATCTGACCTCCACAAGCCTGAATAGCGTCTACCTGAAATACAGAAATTATGAGTGCTAAGGCAGGATAAGGTACTTACAAAATCACAAGATGTTAAATTCGAACGTTCTAAGAGAAAGCTATGAGAAACTACTGGCCAAAGAGTTGGAGATTTTCTAAACAAGGTGCCATCTACACTGCCAAAAACAAAATATGCCAGCCTAATGAAGAAAATGTCCATTTTAACTGTACTCAAATGCCTAAGATCCGACGCCAATATGAAAAAGCATTGAAAATCAATCCAACTTCCTGACATGATACCGTTTTCTTATCCTACTTCCAGTGATTCTCTCCATCCTGCAAACTTCAGATACTTCCACCACTCAAAATCCAGTCTCCTGGGAGCAGATAGCAATCATTTTATTCTGGCTATATGTACATGCATAGAACAGCTTTCCTGCAATCATATTGCATTCTGGATCTTTATTGACAAAGCCCCAGAATACATTGCTACCTTACACCTGTTGTGTGCAATCGTTCACTTACACACAACCAAAATTACCTACCGTGCCTAAAAATCCCATTGCTACTTCGGTGGACAAAGAATAAAAACAGCACAAAGGCTTCTAACCTCTTTGACGAGATCACTCAAAGCGGCCACTCCCAGACAGCCGACGGCAGTATACACCATGTATGATTTCTTCTCCCTCAGTCTCCTACAGGTATCGAGCACGAACCTGGAAAGATTAGAGAGCAGAAATGAGGGCATTGCCATGAGTGACAGCTGCAACAGATCTCAAGCACAAATTTGTCGTGCACGTCTGCATCAACCAAATTGGAAAAAAAAAATCATATTTTCCCACCACTCCACGGTTTATCATCCATGTAATTGAAGACCAAAGCACAGCTCCGTAAATAACACGGTGAAGCTAAGACCCAGATACTTAAAAGGGACACCCAAATGCTCAAAAACCCTTCACTGCATTACGAATCAAATAGTCAAGCCAAGAAGACGAATCCGAGCGAAAAATGAAATCTTTTTTTCATCGAACGCGAAAGCCGCGAGGTCCAAGGGCAGAGAATCGGAACGCGACCTGTTGATGTCGGTGAAGTTAGAGCCGTCCCCGGCAGGAGCGCCCCTCTTCCTCTTCCTGTTCTTCTTCTTGTTCGCCCTGCGCCTGCGATTCCTGCTCTGCTCGTCCCCCTTCGAGTCCTCGGCGGCGCCGCCTCCATCCCCTCCGGGCCGCGCCGGATCGCTTCTCGCGTCCTGGCCGTCGACGAGCTCGCCCTCCTCCACGTCGACCATCTCGACATCGCCGCCGTTGTCGAAGTCGTCGTCCTCTTCGTAGATGGCGTCCAGCACGCTCTCCCCCTCCATCGGCGAAAGGCGGAACTCGACGGGCTCCTGCCTCTCTCTCTCTCTCGCTCGCTCACCGATGCCCGCGCCTGCCGGAAGGAGCGGCGGTTTCGGTGCGCGCCGGCGGCGGTTCTATTTTAGCTCCGCCGTTTTACTGGAGGTCCGACGAGATCAGTATCGAGAGTGAGGTCGGGGGGACGAGCGGCTGTTGTTGGGGAATTCCTGTAATCTCTCTCTCTCCCTCTCTCTCTAGGTCTTTCGAAAATCGGCTTGTTTACGAAGGTTCGCCTTTTAGAAGTTCTCTAATCCCAAAAAGAGAAATATATAAGTTTTTTTTTTTTTTGGACAAGGAGAAATATATAAGGTTAAAAGTTTATTTATTCTTTTAAAGGTTAATATTACAAAAAACCCTTAAATTGATATAAAATAAATTTATTTGAATTACAATGTATACATATAGCAAATTTTAATATATGTGATAAATTTATTCCAAATTGATTTGAATTTTCAAATAAAATAACAATGTTAATTGTATTATTATTACGTATTTAATTTAATTTTACTAGTAAAGTTTGATGAAAACTAATAAAGATTAAAAAGTCGGAAAGTACTAATTTGAGTTTTTGTTAACTTTGTTTGAAATAATGATTGATATATCAATTTTATGTTTTTCATAGTATTAAAATTCTTTAAAAAAGGACATAATCATGATAAATTTTTAAAGATCATGACGTTTTTAGCAAATTGACATTAATTGCATGGGGAAAATGTCTTCTATTTAAAATAAGGGAATGGCTAGTACAACAAAAAATCCTAAACTAATGCATATATAACAAATTTACCCAAAATTATTTTTTATCATAAAAAATCATAAAACTTGTACATTTATAATAAATTTTATTTCAAAATAATTTTTAAACCATAAAAAATCTCAAACTAATACATTTGAAAATTTTACCTCATTTAATTTCCATTAAATTGACTTAATATCAGGAAAAATCTAACTAAACCCATCAAATGGTTCGAGTTAGGTTGGGTTTGGATAATGTCAAAAAATGATCTGATATAAACCCATTTATAATGAGTTGTAAATGGATCAATGATATACCCATTTAAGTAATTTGTTTAGGCCATTTCATTCTGTACATCCATTAAAATGGGCCCATGAGATTTGGTGTGGCTCATTTATGATAAATTTAAATAATTTTGAATTATTAAATGCATTTTAGATCCATTTAGATAGGTCTTACAATTACCATTTCACAAGGGCCATGATTTTGTTTTGAGACCTAAGATGGCAATAGTTCTTTCATTGGTTATCTATTTGACTCGTGATGGGCATTACTAAAATGTCTACTTTTGTGTATACCACACGACATAAATTTTCGCTCACAATAGAAATCATGTCAATTAATAATATACTAATTTATCGGTTTTATTATATTAACGTTGAATTTTCATGTGTTCTTAAGATTGACATGTAAACGTCCAATCCATATCCTATAATTTCGCATCCCATGGTACTAATCCAAGTGAAGCCGTTAGCCTTAACCCTGCGTTTTCCAATTTTTACCGGGAAAAAAATTAAAATTCTGCGCGAAAACGAGGGGGCCATAATCCCATATGCCCGCTACGCCACCGTCGAATCACGTGGGACTCGAGAACATCGCTGCGGAATTCAACGGTCGCGATTCGTCTCCATCGCGACCGAACCACTCAGCCTCTTGTGATTTCCGCCGTCGGGAAAGGCGGCCTCGGGATCCCGACGACGGTTGGTCAACCCGCTGGACTCTCGCTCGCTCCGAGTCCGGAAGCCTGCTTCGCTGTCGAGGCAGCGCGTATAAATACCGCCAGAAAAGTGGTTGAACTTCCCCGGCTCCAACTGCACTGCCTAACCGAGAGAGCTCTTCGCGAAGGATCGAGAATTCTCGTTCCGTCGGCCGGCTTCGCGACTCCCGTCTTCGTCGAATCTAGAAGCTCCGGCCGGAGGTTTTCTGCAGTCCCGAGCCGATCGCCGGGAAATGGCCGCGAACGGAGACGCGCCGGAGGATTACGCGCCGGAGAAGAAGAAGGCCCCCTCCGAGGATGACAAGAGGTGGCCTTGTTTGTGCTGTTTTTTCATTTTTCCTTTTTCCTTTTTTTTTTGTTGTTGTGGATTTTCTGGAGTGAGGAGTCGGTTACCGTTGACTGTGATTGAGCCGGGCTCTGTTTTCGGATTCCAGGAGGAAGAAGATGGTGCCTGGAGGCCTGATGAAAGCCGTGGTGAGACCTGGAGGGGGTGAATCCACGCCCTCCGATGGCGATCAGGTTAGCTAACGCACGAGCTGGTGTTTGATTGCATGTGTTTCTGTTGCATTGGTTCCTTTTCCGGCCTGGCATTGAATTGCCTTTGTTGGTGTGGTGAGCGTAGCTGAAACTGGATGAATACGGCTTTGGCAATTGCGGTGTGCGCGGCTGCTTTAGAATAGGAATTACAAAGTAGAAATGGAACTCCCAAGCAAGACGCTGTGCTGCTGATCCTGATGTTAGATTCTGGTGTATGTGCGTTTGTGGTCGGCTGAGGTTGGATGAAGCCTACATTCGATTTACATGATAAAATGACGATTTGGACTTGATTTAGGTTTGCGGATACCAAGTGATACACACTTACGTACGAATAATTGTAGTAAACAGTATGTCCTCTTGTCGAGAGAACAGATAGCGAGGGGCGCTTGTTGATTCTCTTGTTTTACAAAACAAAGGCGGATGTATAACTGCTTTTCAAAACTCGATTACAAAACAAAGATGATTATGGAAATGGCACTGCTTCCTGAAAGTCGATTAGAGCACATTAATACAATACCTGCAGCCACTAACATGTACTGTTATCATTAGTTGGTCAAAGGCACTATTAATTTCTATTTAACATATTTGTTGATGATCAGCTCATCCATAAAGAAAAAAGTTACTAAAGGTTGCACTTGACTCTCTCTTTCAAAGAAAATTTAGAAAATAATTTAGGTACACCCAGTAGTTTGAAGTACGTAACCTCGTGTTGTTTCCAGAGAAAATATCTCTGACAAAGTAAGTCGAAACTATACAAGTGATGCAGGCAGTAGTCAATAGGAATCATTGCTTTTCCAGCAGTAGAGATTACTGAATGGAATATGGTGGAGTTACGAACCGAGGCATGTTGATCTGATTCAAGCATCCTGCTACGATACTTGCGACAGCTGACGCTATGTTGTATTTGAGGCTTTTAGCATGGTTGCTTTCAGAACACATGCCAAATATCGCTGTTGCTTTGTAGTACTTTTCTCATTATATTATTAGTGGGAGTCATTGAGTGGTGTCAAATGTTTTTCAGGTCATCTATCATTGCACCATTCGAACACTTGAAGGAGTGGTTGTTCAATCTAGCAGATCAGAATTTGGAGGTTTGTTGATTGTATACTTCAATTGGACAATAGTATCTTTTTTTTTTTTTTCCCATGATTTCTCCTCCTATTGGGCAATAACTTGGTACTTATAAAAGATAGGGTGCTAACACGATGCCTTTCACATTATTTATCCTATGCACATAGGTTGATTTGTTTCAAATGGCTGCTCTGGATTTATCAGGAAATCCACAGTTAATGTCTCTAGCTTCTAAAAACACCTGACCATACCTACTTCCATCGAGTCCTTCAATGATAGCTCATGTGATTGAAAGTAACGAGGTTATCTTCGTGGCTTACAATTTATATCAGTGACTCCTAGGTTGACCATTGAGTTAAAGCTGCCCTTTTAAAGTTTCATGTGATGGGCATTTAGCTGAAAATTTATTTGCTTTCAGGGAAGGGTATCCCGGTGAGACAGGTTCTCGGAAAAAGCAAGATAATATTGGGATTGCTAGAAGGAATCCCTACAATGTTGAAGGGTGAAGTGGCAATGGTACAATGCTTCCTTTTTCTATAAGGTTCTGTTTTCATCTTACATCAAGTTGAATTTTGCTGGATTTTTTTCATTTCCTATCCCTTCCCCAAACATTATGAGGCAAAAGATGCAAGAAGGCAGAAATTGAAAACAGGACTATTAGTGTTGTAATCAATAGAGACTATAGATTAATTGGCTGCCAAAGTCTCGGATACTTTCTCTATTGGGAAGAAGCAATTGAGACAATTGTTGGCTTGGAATTTTCCTATTTTGCTAATTAGGTTGGAGATGGTTTGAAAGGAAAGTGGCTGTGCAGGTGGTTCTTTGAGATATTGCTATCAGAATGGTTTTGATGCTATGCTTTTTTTTGGCAGTTCAAAATTAAGCCACAGCTGCACTATGGTGAAGACGATTGTCCCATACAAGTTTCTAGCAGTTTCCCAAAGGATGATGAGCTTCATTTTGAGATTGAAATGATGGATTTCTTCAAGGCCAAGGCAAGCAAATCTGCTTTATGTTTGCTAGGATCTCAGATGTTTAGTATTTATTTTACATATAGGTATGGTGACAAGAAGTAGCTTCAAAATATTAGTGTGAAACAGATCCAATTCTTAAGGCTTTCAGTTTTCAGTGGAAACTTATATATGGCTTTACTAATAAGTGTTCTAAAGTGATAGGTAACTTCATTGTAGGGAGAGCTCAGATGAAGGAAGATAAGAAAAACAAAGAAAGTTTGGCATTGCTTGTTGGTTTCTCAGATTATATAGATATTAGAGAAATATGACAAGAGAACCTTTATCTTGGGTTCATTTTTCGACAGTGCAAATAATCTCCGCCATTTAGTAAAAATATTCTTTCTGCTTGCCTCATGTTGATTCTGGACCTCCATCCTCCTTTCTTTGCTATCAGTATCTGTGCATGCTTGTGTGGATGGATAAATAAATATTTAAATTAGTTGAGTGGGCACTTGCGCTTGCACACTTGCGTGTTTGGGTCTGGGGGTGGTTTGCTTGCACGTGCATGTATTTATGTATTAATCTTAGCGAAATATAGCCTTTCTTAAGCTATTTCAATGGCACTACTAAATTATTGATCGTCAGAATTGTCTTGTTTTATTTTCAGGTCATAACTGATGATTTGGGGGTTGTGAAGAAGGTACGAAGAACCATGAGAATGTCCATTTTGTTTTTTCAAATAAGCGAAGTTAAGATGAAAAAAAAAACTATTTGGATGCTAAAAGTCTTGTAGAGCTTTATATGAAGACAAGCATTTAATTTACTGGCATTCCAGGGGGAATTTGATGTTTTTGATTGTTTTAGTCTATCATGCAGAGTAATTTCGTTTTCTCTTTCAAATGTATATAAAACTGAGGTTAAACAACACATACTGATATCCAGCTATACATTTGCATTTTGCTGTTCTCTCCATGTTGTAGAAACATCTCTCCTTGTTTCTCAGGAAGGGTATCCTACCGAGTAACCTCGTTTTATCTTTCAAATGTGTATGAGGATAAACTGCAGATAGGCATATCAGTTATTTCAGATCCTTCTCCTATTTTCACTCTCCTGTAAAAGTGGGACTCAAAACGTGACCAATGTGGTTTTGTTATTAATACCATGCCATCTAGTCAAGATGTATGATTGATTGACAGGTACTTGGCTTAGTTGTCGATTAAAAGTTTATGGACTAGATGTTGCATCTTCATCTGCAAAGCAATGGCGCACTTAAAATGTTAAGAGACTCTGGACATGTGTATGCAAGAAATTTAACTAAAGTGGGGGAATTAACAAAGTTTACTTAAGAAGGTAGTACAGAGCCAGGAATGACATACATGATCCATGACTGCATTGCAGTATTAGCATCTCACCAAAGATGGACAACCAGGATCAATACTGCAGTTATCAATTTCTTTACTATAGAAGTATATGAGTGAAACTATGTACAAAGTGATGATCATTCATTGTCTTCACAGGTGATTGAGGAAGGGCAAGGTTGGGAATCACCAAGAGAACCATATGAAGTAAAAGCTCGGTAATATTTTTACATTTTTAGTATGCTAAATTTCAGATCGATTGGGGTGGTATTTTGATGACACAATTGAATCCAGGATATCTGCAAAAACAGGTGATGGAAAATTGATCCTTTCACATGAGCAAAAAGAACCATACTTCTTCACTTTTGGAAAGTCTGAGGTTGGTTTTATGCAATTAAATTAAATTCTATACTTTGGCATGTTTTGGTTGGTTGCTGTTGTAATACATTCCTTACAGATTTGTTATAAAGATTCCTACCTTAGCCATCATATATATTTCGAACAGGACTGGTTACCTCATGCAATAGAGCAAAGATATCACTAGTCATGCACTAATTTTCCGCTCCTTTTAGGTTTCAAAGTATGTTTTTCATAGCTTCATCTTCACATGCTTTGTATAGTCACTATTCTGTTTACTATATATGCAGGTACCAAAAGGCCTTGAGATGGGTATAGGAACAATGGCAAGGGGAGAGAAGGCAGTAATATATGTCACCTCTCAGTACCTGTCTGACTCTCCACTCTTGCATCTAGAAGAAGGTACTGAAGAAGTTCATTTTGAAGTAGAACTTGTCCACTTCATCCAGGTAATTTTTCCTCTTGTGCGAGTCATATTTTGTTCATGCTTCCGTGTTGCTAAATGTATAAGCTCTTGGACTGGTGATAAGAAGATTCTTAGGTGGTGATTCTCCTCTAGTGTTACTAGTATATGTGCGTTGCTTTGCTCATATGTTGCCCTTAATGCAAAGGGAGGGTTTCTAAATTAGTCAGCAATTCTGGTACTTGGAATATATCTGTCCACACCGTCTGCATGCATGCATTGTTTCTTCTGTTTTCATCTAAGTTATGCTATCCATATTGCTCCTTTGGTGTTGTTAAGATTACTTCTCATTTTTCCCCCTAAAAATCAGCATTCACTCTTAGATTTAATCCATGTTGTCACTCCTTAATACTCTGGTTGCTCGGGCACCTGTCTGCCGATATATCTTGCATCATCGATATGTCATTTGCAGCATAACTTGGAAACTCTGCTATCGTGTCTGATTGAACGGATAGTTCAGCAGAGAAGCTGTGCCAATAGTGTCATGATTTATCGTGGCCAATTTGTTGATGTTATGGGATTTTTCCAATAGACAGGCAAGGATATGCTTATATGTAATTCTCTAGCTCCATTGACAGGTAAGGGACATGCTTGGAGATGGACGGCTAATAAAACGCCGGATTCGTGATGGAAGAGGTCTGTTTTTAAAGATGTTTCCTCTACAACTAAATTTATAGACTGATAGAATTGCTACACTGTTTAAAATTATGATGGACATGTCAAGAAAGATAATTAAAAAGATAATGAAAGTAAGAAAGCTATTCAGGTTTCATCAGGTTCTCTTGGGCAAATACTAGTTCTATCTTGTCTCTTTTGAGTTTTACTTTGTCTCCTCTATTTTTATGCCCTTCTACTTACTTTCATATGTCTTGCTAATCGTGACCTATATTTGCCACCTGAAACATTCCTATCTAATTTGGCATATACATTTAGGTGAATTTCCTATGGATTGCCCTCTCCATGACAGCCAACTGCAAGTCCATTACAAAGGGATGCTGCTTAATGAAGAGAAAACAGTTTTTTATGATACTAGAGTTGATAATGATGGTCAGCCTTTGGAGTTCGGCTCTGGAGAAGGCCTTGTGAGTCATTTGTTGTATTCAAAAATTGATTATTGGTTAAACGAATAGGGCTTAAGTCTGGAATAAGATCTCACTGTGTCACCATAATGTGGGTGGCAGGCTTACTTATTCTAAAATTGCAGTGATTTTAATATTTGATAGGTGCCTGAAGGATTTGAGATGTGTGTCCGCTTGATGCTGCCTGGAGAAGTTGCTCTGGTCACATGTCCCCTGATTATGCCTATGAAAATTTCCAAGGTTCACTTTCCAACTTAAGTAAACCAATCTCAACTTGCTTTATGTCAGATATCTGACTGGTACTACTAGTGGGCAATTTCTTGACTCTATTCGTCTCAGTATTCTCCTCGACTGCTACTGATAACTGGCCTTTGTTTTCCATCTGATTAGGCCAGCTAATGTTCCTGAAGGTGCTCATGTCATATGGGAAATTGAGCTTCTCGGTTTTGAAATGCCACAGGTAATTTGCATATAATCTTTGGAATCATATTGGTTGATTGTAGATCTGTTATGAGATTCGGCAATCTAACTTCCCTATAAAAAGATACAAGTATTTTTGTAAAATTATTTTTTCTGGCTGTTAAATGTTGGACTGTACAGCTGTTTATGTCATCACTGGATTTGTTAGAAAACTATTAACAGATCAACTAAGAACTCAAAAAGGGTGCTGGCTACTAGTTGTGCTGGGAACCTTCCTGTTAGAGAGAAGATTGAATGTTAAAAAAATGCGAGCAAATTGTATATCTGCCTGTGATGCATGAATCTCATGATTATCAGGAATTTGCATATGTTCTTCTAATT
This sequence comes from Eucalyptus grandis, assembly GCF_016545825.1. Lineage (NCBI taxonomy): Eukaryota > Viridiplantae > Streptophyta > Magnoliopsida > Myrtales > Myrtaceae > Eucalyptus > Eucalyptus grandis. The sequence goes on along the minus strand of NC_052614.1, from coordinate 6,780,899 downwards.
CCTTAAACGTTATTGTGAGATATTAATGTGATCTTCTAGCATATTCGGAAAAAAAAAATAAAAATGCAAATGCTTACCGTCAACAAACTTGGAAGCATCTAGGTTGCTATTGTGGACATGACTTTTCAAAGGTATGTGCATGGGCAATAGGGGTTCACATCCCTCATCAAAGGAAAAGGGGTTATGTCAGAGTTTTTTTAACATGATTAGAGTTCCATTTGAGTTATTTCCATCTGATAATGATGTTGTGGAAAAAGTTGCTAAATGAGAACCCCTTTACCAACCCCAAATCAGTATAAACATATAAACATGGAGTCCTGAGTACCAGTGGAGGCCCTCTTCTTGCTATGAACAGTTTTACTTATATTGTGCTGTTGACTTTATTGCAGGACTGGACAGGTTTGAACTTTAGAAGTATAATGGATGAAGCAGAGAAGATCAGAAGCACGGTATGGCATTTTCTTATTGACAAGTGCTGCTTCGTCTTTTGCATACGTTTGGAGGTCAAAGAAGCTCAATGGAGTTCAGCAAGAATACATAAGAACTTTAAGTCTTTACATCCCATTGTGTCATCAAGACTTTGTGCATTCTCAAGTAAACGTTTAAGTTTTCAAGTTTGTAATGGGCAGGAAGAATACATCACTATTGACTTGATTATTCATAAGCTGATCTGCTGTTACTTTCTGCATTGAAAAGACAGGACGACACAAATGCACTTAGATGTTGATGTAAATCTACAAAGATATATTATCCCTATGCACATGGAAAGTCCTGTATTTTTATTTATATATAAGTTAGTATGCTTTCATAGGTGCATGCATTCTTGTCGGGAAGATGCCCATCAGGAATGGATGGGTAAGGTCCCTAACAGGGTAGAAGTTGGAATTAGTCGCTGCCCATGTACTTATGCATTTTCTTACAGAATGTTTTACAGCTTTCTATGCTAGATCTGCTGTATAATTTAGAGTGCATACATTATTAACCCACTCTATCTATTTTTTGACATATAACAAAAAGATATTCTAGAAAACGTTTACTGGAGTTTTTAAATCCTTATTCTTAACTGTCCACCAGTTGTCTTCAGCAGTCTGATGCGTGGTCATAGAATTTAAAAGCTATGGAAATTTAATTAAAACAGGCAGTTGAAATTTAGGAAAGTATGCAACACAGGAGCCATAATGGGTCACTGTTTGGGAATAGTTTGGACACCTTAGGGTGTGCATGACAAAATTTCTGAAAGCTAAAAATTGATTTCTCAAAACTTCTCAATTTCTATTTTAGAAATTGAGAAGTTAAAAATTTTAGCTTCTGATTTCTTTTTCAAATCTATTTCTGGAATAGAAATCTATTCCAGAAATAGAAAAATCAAATTGCGTTACCAAACGGATTTATGTTCCAAACTTGTTTCGGGGAATAGAGAAACAAAGAAATAGAAATTTTATCATGCGCGCCCTTAGCGTTCATGGCTTTGAGATGGTTCTTTCATTCAAAACATTTTGTGCATAAGTATTTATTTCAACTGGTATGAAACTTGTCTTAAAAAAATTGCGCCACAAGTCCTAAACCTTATACGTAGAATGCAATGCTGTCTTACAACTTGTATTAGAAAGTGCCATGAAGGAGGTCATGTGGGCAATTTTCAAGTTATATGTTGGCAATTTTAGGAAATGTTTATCAAGAGGACTTGATTGCACTTTTTAAACTAGGTTTAGGACTTAATTGGTCCTACTGAAAGGGTTAGGACTTGATTGCATTCCGTACACTAGATTTAGGATTTCCAGTGCACTTTCTTCAACTTCTTTCTGTTGGATTCGTTTTGTTATAGTCATAAAACTCCCCGCATGCATTCGAGCCCGCTCTTTTGTCCAAGAGAGTATGTGAACGTACATGAATAGAGTGTGGAAAACTGCCCTTTGATGCATAGAGTGTGGCTGCTTTCCTTCATGCTATTCCTTATTGCATGTTTTCTCTTTGATGAGGACTTAAGGGAGTATGTGAACAAGTACATATTACTCTTTAACATAAATGGGCGGCTGCTTTCCTTCATACTATTCCTTATTGCATGTCTTTTCTTTGATGGGGACTTAGGCTTAAACTTCTCAATTCTGATATGTTCCTTCTACTTTTGTTGGTTAAACTTTTCAGGGAATAGGCTCTTTAAAGAAGGAAAATTTGAGCTCGCTAAGGCCAAGTATGAGAAGGTGCCTGTCCATTACTTGCATTACCTTTTGCATTGATTGTTTGACTTTAACATGAAAGGAAAATTTGCATGAATCCTTGGGCATATTTCCGATTGTCTCCTTCATTTGGAAGAAAATGAATGCTGTAGTAGATACTCGTGCTGAAAAACGTATCACTATAGCACTGTCAGAAGTTTCTCTCACACTGACAACCCCATGACTCAGTGTCTTGTTTTGTGTAATTAGAAATCACGTTTCCCTGAAACATGGGAAAGCTTTCCTCGCAAATTTTACTGTCCTATGTGAAAAGCATATGACATGTATTTGGAAGCCTTCTGATCATCAGATTGTGGCACTGGTGTAATAAATTGGGACCCCATCCATATTGAGAAATTTTAGGAGATTAGAATTCTGGAAATCTTTAAAATAGGTCGGAGAGGGAAAGACCTTTTAAATAGGATTCTGATCACTATTCACTATATTTGAGACGGACTTTGTTGCAGGTGCTTCGTGAATTTAATCATGTCAACCCCCAAGATGATGAGGAAGGGAAAGAGTTTCTGAACACAAGGGTGAGTATTAGAAATAGTTCCCTGTCTGACAATGGTCGAATTTTAATGGAACTTTCTTAGTTTGCATTCCATCGACATTCTCTCTCCCTCTCTCTGTTGATAGATCTCTCTATGATACATTTATTAACCACCTGTTCTTGAATAAGATATGATAACATAAGCTAAGCAAACTCTGGACTGATGTTTTTTTTTTTTTTTTTTTTTTTTTTTGACAACACAGAATCTCCTGCATCTCAATGTTGCTGCTTGTTATCTGAAAATGGGTGAGGCCAAAAAGTCTATCGAGGCGTGCAACAAGGTGACTGTTAATTCATGTGTCCTATACACTTCACGTGCTCTATAGGAAATGAAGAGATGTTCTTCTATTTTCTATTTGATCATTTCCTGGCATAGTTGGGCTCGTCAAAACTTTATTTCCTACAGTTTAACCCTCAAGCTTCCATGCTTTGCGTGCTAACTGCGTTTAAATTTTACCTGGTAAATCTTTTTTTCTGCTTCTAATCTTTTTTAGTACCTGTATTGACATAAAGAATCTTTTACTGTATTGTTTGTTGTAGGAGAGTGTTTTATTCTTTTCACAAGTTAAGCATAGCTGGTGTATATTCTGCTGCTCCATATTCGGCAACGAAGATTCATAGAAAATACATATGCTAATGAAGGTTATAGATTCAGTCAATAGAAAGAAACTTATAAGGCTATAGTTGTTTGTGGTCCCTACTTTGCCAGTTTTCATTTAGGATTTTGAAATAATCGTAATTGAACCCACTTTGTAAAAATATTTGGCAGCTTTGACCTTTAAGATCCATAGTGCAGAAGCACATGTATGAACATAAAGCCACTGTTGGCTTAAGAAAGCATTAAGAAGGTAGCTTTACTCAATTTCGTGCTCAAGTTGGCTTGTATGCACTCTTTGGACTCCCCACCTTGTCTGGCCTTGATTCAATGGTTTTGGACATCATTGAGGTCAAGTGCATATGTGAAACTACATCAGTATCTTGGAAGCTGTGAATGGATCAGTGTCAGATACAGAGCATCTCATAGTATGACTTTTGGCTTACCTTTGCTGAGTGGTTACTGTTTTGCATCCTGAAATCTTTGGATATTTGCCCTGCCCTTCAAGGAAGTATGTTTACATGCCTGGGTTAGTTCCCTGAGTTTTGTTGCTGAGGAAATGAAATGCCATCGTCAAAACTTTGCTGCTGTTACCATGGAATTGTAGGTGAAGAAGGATTGAGGGTATAAAGCTTATCAAAGATGCAGAACCGGGTGACGCTGCTGCTTTTTTTTTTTTTTTGGGGGGGTGGTTTGGGGAGGATTAGGGTTGGTTGCTCATGTTTCAAAATGTCTATGGCTAATCTAGCCTAACTGATTGTTATCTTCATTGCATTAGGTTGTCACTTAGTTTTGAAAGTACTCTAAGGTTATCTGTCTCTTGGTCTGTGAAGTGAAATCGATACCACAAACAATTCTACGCTTCCGTGATAATGTGGCCATGCCAAATCTACTCATTAAAGTTGTGGGTGCCATAATTTTTTAGGGCATGTCTTGCATTTTACAAAGTTTATGAACCAGCTTAATCAGGTTTGATTAGTCGGAAAAATTTTGGTGTTTGCTCGGCAAAAATCTCACTCCTCAGTCTGCAATTCTTACAGACATTTGTATAGATATTTTTTTAAGGTTTATTTGTTTGAGTTGAGCTTAGTACTTGCTCCCTGTAGGTCTTGGATGCAAGTCCAGCACATGTCAAGGCTTTATACCGCCGTGGAATGGCCTATATGTCAGCTGGAGATTTCGAGGAAGCTAGAGCTGATTTTAAAGCGGTAAGCAATCTCTTCAATCAGCAGGTTTTTGTGTGTGTGTGTGTCTTTTTCTTTTTGATGAGTTCTTTTGGATGTGGTCAGATGATAACTTTCGACAAGTCCTCCGAACCCGATGCAACTGCAGCTCTCCTGAAGCTGAAACAAAAGGAGCAGGTCAGAGTAGCTCTTTTTACTTTGTTCTTGTATCTTTCATCAAGTGAAATTCTTTTCGAGGGTGATGAATGAACCCTGCACTATAACAAGCAGGAAGTGGAGAGGAAGGCCCGGAAACAATTCAAAGGGCTCTTTGATAAGAAGCCAGGAGAGATTGCTGATGCCGCAATTGAAGGTAAGGAAGAACACGACGGTATTGTTGAAGCTCCGACGGGTGATGGCAAAGTGGAACCGGGTGCAGATAATGCACGGGAAATGCCTGAATCTGAAGATGAATCTGAAGATGCATCCCCTCGAACGAGCTGGTTTTCTCACTTCTGGCCCACCGGTAGAAGGTTATTTACTGCTCTCGGCTTAGAAAGATGCTCCATACTGTAAGTTCCTTCAGAACCCTAGTGTGTCACTCCCCTCCCCACGAATGCGGGGACGAGTTCCGATTTTGAATCAGCCTCAAGGGAATTTCTCTCGTCAGATTAGTAGTGCCGGAGTGAACGGTGCTTATAATCACGCTACTGCATATTTTCTTGAATTGTCGCTCTAATCTGTGACCGACCAGGAAAATGAGCAAATTATTTTCCTTTACAGTTTTATTCGTTTTAAAAATGAAAATTTCAGCTTTCTCACATCCTTACAATTTGTTCCGCTAGTTTCCCTTCCGGAGGGAGTTAGATGTCTTGGTCATGCTCTGTATTCGTGATGAGCACTCGTATAGCTCCGCTCCGCATCAGTCCCTTTTTTTTTTCCCTAAATTTAATAACTTGCGATTTGTTGGATTCCAAGTAGAGTTTCGTCCATACAAAAACTTGGGCTGTCCTCATATTCTCAAGAATTCAGAGGCTAGCCAACGGAAGGGAGAGACGTGGTTGGAAGAAATTTTTTTACTTTTACATTAATGCTTTTTAATGGCGGATTTACATCACTGAAGTTTCATAATAATTCATGCTCAGGAAAAAGGTTAAAACGGGTGGTTACCAACCTAATTGGTCAACCACTCAACTTTAAGTACTAGCATGCAAGTGTGTGCATTCGGCAGTGCAAAGTCATTCAACTTTTAGATGAGCAAGCCTTGTGGATGCGATTTTTGATACGAGGTTATTACGGGAAACCATTGCTTTTGGTTGAGCATGTCTGACTTGGTTAAAAATTTAGAATGTAGAAAATGTCGTCGCATTGGTTGGATGACAGAAAAAGAGTAGAACTACAAAGGGTGATCATGAATTATCATTCAGGAAGGAATTCAAAATTAATTGAGGATGGGAAACGATTTCACAATCACAACATTAGCCACAATTATTAGCCCTAATCTAAACTAGAAGTAAAAGCATCATTATATAAATATATGATAAATGACTTGAAGCTAAAACCCAAAACTAAGATAGACCTGTAGCTGAAAAAAGCAAATCACTTGCAAAATTACAACAAAAAGAAAACCAAAACCAAGCTTGAAACACAGTTCAAGTCAAAGCTCGACGCAAAGTTTGGTGAAAGTCGAAGTTTCACTTATCGGAATTTGATATATTGCTAGTTCCCTTAGCATTTGGACCCAAGGGAAGTAATCCCGTACTCCATCAGGCAAGACATCACTAAAAGACCTCTTTCATCCTCGTTTTATCTCCCACTTGCAAAGAACGCCCCAATCTGACGTACGTGAAACGATGACAATAAACCGACGAAAGTTGACAGTGTAGCGCGGGAGATGGCAGGACCGAATTTTTTCATCCTCGAGCAATATTTCAGGAAATAATGGGCACAAATTTTTGCAAGCACAAGTTGTAATTTTTTTTTATATGCAAGGCATGGCATCCAACGTCAGCATCAAAGGGCTCATAATTCACACCATCCTAAACCAAACAAATGGAAACCATTATATGCATAAAGACTGTCATCAGAGTGTCTGCGAAGTTGACATGATTCACACTGATGTTTTTGTCATTGTCCTGTTAATGACAAGCATGTTCTTTGCTCCTCTCCGAGAAAATAGGCGGTCTTCGATGCCAAGATTGGAAAGTGAGAGCACCTCGCTATTTCGTCACATCAAAAGTGGCACGGAGATTGGATATCATGACTGGACATTCTCCTTTCTCGTCGTACTCAGCAATCTCACCCCTGATAAGTCAATATTCTCAAATAACGTTCCCTCCAACTGCACAAAGGAAAATTTAAAAGGCGAAAAATATGAGTCAGACTGTTGATGGAAGCATTTTTTTCCCCTCGTCTAAACATGTTTTGAAAGCAATTCGTAGAACTACTCAAATGTCATCCGGGGAAGAGAGAAAATAAGCAAATGCTCTTTACTCATACTGAGTCTGAGACCACAGATCAAAACAGATGGCAGGGAGGCACGTGTTGATTCAATGGATATGATTGTTAATTGGCCTAAGAGTATGCACGCAGAATAAAGCAAACTCAAAACATATCTGGATTCATAGGTAAAAGAACCGGCACAATTGATAACAGAACAAACAAAGTGGAACACCCTCAATACAATTCAAACTATTGTACTCTCGGCATGGTCTAAAACCTGACAGACACAGGATTTGTTGATTCAATTCAGAGTTAAAAAACTGATTGGGCATATAAAGCATGAGGCTTAGCACAAATAAGGAGATCGATACGATACTGATAATTCTGCAGATAAAAGCATGGAGAATAACACTCCAAAATGATTAAAAAAACATCAATTAGGTATCTGTAACAAAACTGTACATGGTCGTAGCAAACGATATGTACCCAAGAACAAGAGAAATAGACAGCTGTGCTTCTCACATTGCTCTCGAAGACCATATTATAGGAACATAAGAACATATACATGCACATAGATGATGTCATAAATCATTCATAACCTCTGACCACGGTGAAAAAACACCTCTTCAGCAACGCAATGCACAGAGAAAAAATCATATCCAATTAATCATCGGTTAAGAGAACTTACAGATTCAGCCTTCCAAAGACCAAGAAAAGAATATTCAACAGGTTCATAGCCTCTGCAGTCAAATAACATTAATGGTGCATATTTCCCCGATTCGCTGTCTTCCTGTGTCAATGGCCGACCTTGCCCAGGGATCATTGTCACTGTTCCATCCCTCTCACAGAACTTGCACTGTGAAGGAAAGGAATACATTCAGAGGATTATCAGCAAAATCAGATGAATCAGCCAAATGCTAAAAGATCCACTTATAATTAATTCAAGGACAGTCAAGTAGTCAAACTATCTAGATTGATAGTAGGAACTAATTGATAGATGCATTACTACATTTGAGGCTTTGAGCAAGCAACCGCCAAGAACCCTAATCTATTTAACAAACGATGGCCTCTGCACGGTGTAGGGATGACATGGGAATTACCTTTTGAACAAGATGAGTGGTTCCCTTGCTATTAGGAATCGGAAGGCTTTCACCCAGTGTCAAACACGTTTCCTTCTGAGTTACCTCGCCACACCTCCCGCATCTCAACTGAAAACAGGATCATTAGCAAACAAGGCAAACACAATTCCAGTTCTAAAATTGAAACCGCTGTGAAGGAGCAAATCCGGTTTACAATGCAGACAATGTGTTGATTTGATTGAGTTAACCCCATCTCCCTTCGTCCATGCTCATGCCATAAAATATTATCCTCCACGCTAATGAAATATAAGATATCCAACGCATTCATTCGGCGAAAGGCATAAAGATTTCTACAATGGCAAGGATCATCATTGTCGGTGCTCGATTAGGAGGGCGTATATAGCTAAACACGGCAGGAGCTCCTCAGACGACACGGAATTTCACAACAACAGCTCCAAACGTCGGCGAATCAGGTACATAACTCAGTTCGCCACAGATTCTAATAAGAGTCAACAAGCGTGATCGCCAGACTAACCTAACTCAGGCACACACGCACACCTCTGCAGGAACTACTTGTCAAGAGAATCATCGAGACAGGTACGGACGGAGACGAGAACGAAATGCGCACAGAGTAAGGCGAGCGAGCAAGCAAGCAAGCTCGACGACAACGATCCGGAAAATGACCAGCCGGAACCGGAGCAATCATCAGCTCGGAGCGGCCACGGAATCATCGCAAGGAGGAGGATGACCGGCAGGACTCGACCGGAACGAGAATCGGGAGCTCCGGCGACGCATCGGCGGGGGAAAAATTTCACGCGAGAAGAGCGGCGGAATCGAACCGGAGGACGGAGACTGACCTTGAAGAAGTAGGAGAAATCGGGATCGTCGCAACCGTTCTGAGGCTGGAGGTTGGTGAGGTTCTCGAGGTCGGCGGTGATCTTCAGCATGTAGTTCACCATTTTCGCTCGCTTCTTCTCTCTTTCCTCTCGAGCTTCAAGAACCGAGCTCTCTCTCTCTCTAGAGATATGAATATATGTGCTTGGAAATGAAGCGGGCGAAGCGTCGGGGCTTTCTGTTGAATTCGAATTGTTCTGGGGCTTTCTGTCAAATTCTAATTGTTCTCTCTTTGTGGGTAAATTTCGCTTATATCACTAGCCCAAAAAAAAAAAAAAAAAAAAGGAAAAGGAAAAGGCAAAAAAAAAAAAAAAAAAAAAGGCTTACTTACGTCACCAAAACTTTGTTCAATAGAACTTATAATTTTTCAAAAATACATTATTGCTGCTATATAATTGATGAAATGTAGATTTGCACATAATATTTCTTAATTATTTAAAATTTAAATAGCATCAAATCTTCAGGACATAGTAAAAAGTATATTTCGCTTTTATAAAGCTTAAACAAAATAGGTCGTGTTCATAAAGCGGGCTTTTTGACAAGAAGAGGTTCTTTGAATGGTTCTTTTTCTTTACGGAGAGAAAAGAGTAAGGCGTATGGGGATTTATTTTATTATATAAAATAGTTAGTTATAAAAGATATTTGTTACATACGTGTATACATGCCTTCTCGATTTAAAAAAATTATACTGAATAACTAAATTGTGGGGGAGGGGGTAAATGTTATTTTTCTAATTATCGTATGGATATAAAAATAGATACAGTAAATGATGCCCACCCTTCGATGTGTGGAAGAAGTAAGGAAGAAAAAGAGGTAGAATAGAGATCATGGAGATGAAGGTGGGAGAGTGATCAGGGGAAAGAAATGAAGCTAGAAGAAATCTTTAAATTACAACATCGACCTCTTTATTAAGTAAATAAAAAAAAATTATCGAGGGTATTTTACGGAAATTCATTACGAATCTATTTAATAAAAGGATAGGAGAAGGAAGTACACAGGGGGGGAAATAGTGTAAAGAGAAAAGAAGAAGTAGGCTTATTAAGGAAGAACTATAATGATCTAAGCGATAGAATCCAATACACCTGTTCTAATAAGGTTAGTTTTAGAGATCACGAAACTAACGACGTAAGATATTTAACTTATATATGCACGATAAGAAACTCTATTCGGTTCAATCGGACTGCGATAGTAATTTTCTCGACTTCATTCAGATCCAACAAATTTTCAAGAAGATTCTCTCATGATATCTCGCCAAAAAATATAATGCCAACCCAAGATCCTTGGGATAAGGTAAGGCAAGGACTGCCCCCAATGTTAGAGATTGCATATAAACAAAACTTGGAGATCCCGATTTGTCCATAACAGGTAAATTCATACAAATCCGGGATCGAATAGCGGAAACATAAATATCAACTTATCTCCGGCCATTGATGAAATCTAAAAGTGGGAAACCTCAAAATCTTTGATGGATCCACACAGAACGAGGGATCTGCAATATAGAAAACACACGTCCTGTTCTACTGGTCAATCCCCTTCACAAAACTTGATGGTGTGTTTTTCGTATCGTTAGGGTTTGAACCAGCACGACCCGACGTTTTTATTCTGTTGGTTACGTTACGGTATCTCCCATCAAGACCATTATGGCAATGTAATAACGGACAAATATCACTTAATACACGTGGGTAATAAAATTGGGCAATAATGGGAATTTATATAGGGAAATCATTGGGTAGTTATTAGGAATTAATATTGGAATCATATTTAGAATAATAAAATATATTACACATTTTAACACCCAATACACCAATTATGCATCCTCACTGATACGCCAATCTGCAATCGACGCACTGCCAGAAAATTACCATATCGCAGCAAATCATGTCCAAATATGAGAACCCAAGACAGGTCCCAGAGACGGAACGAATCCACATGTAAATTATAAGAGGGGTATCTCATAGAGGGTAATCAATGAAGCCAGGGTTCCAAGAGGGCTTGCTCATTTTGCTCCAGGGACTTGCTTGGAACAAGAGCAAATTCCCATGGCTTCCTTGAGCAAACCCGCCATCTTGTTCCTTGTGTTATTCCTAGTCGATGGTGCGTCGGTCGTGCCGTTTGTACATGGACGAAGGGTTGTTCCGGGAGAAAGCAATGGCACATCAAAGATGACTGAGGTTATTGGTTTATCCATTCTCATGTTGATATACTTTCTGTGAAGATACTGTGATATGAAGGATGCCGTATATAAAGCTTTGGCTTGGTGTTTTTGTAGACAGAAGATGGAGATGTGATTGATTGTGTTGACATAGAGAAACAGCCTGCTTTGGATCATCCCCTACTCAAGGGTCACAATATACAGGTTTTGTAATATTCTGGATGGTAATCCAGCTTCGATCGCTCTATCTAATGAAGTATATATTGCGATTTTTGTTCTTTGTACTCATGAATTTTCATCGCTCGAAACTTCGACAGAGTCTTTGGAAAAGCTGTTTTTCTTCGTTTCTTCAATCTTTTTTCTGGTGAAGCCTGTCTCTACTGAGATATTTCATGTCTGTTTTTCCAGAGAGACAACTTCAAAACAGGCTGCTTCAATCATAAGCGTCCTGGGTTCGTGCAACTGAGCCGACACCAGTACTTAGGGGTTGTCATAGGCCCTCTCTCGGTATACGGCGATCCTGTTCGACAGTACCAGACCCCACTCCTGATTTTACAGGTAAATTCGCATTCTAATCCCCTTCGATATTGGTCTCTTCATCAGCATATATATAGTCATGCATGCGTGCGCGAGCAGCACATGTCCGTGCAGAAATGCATGCTGCAAGTTTATTTAATAAGGGAGTTTTCGCCTCAACTATTAGTAATGAAACTATAATCTCATCTCTAATATGTTGGTCTCCTAACGGGTGCAAACACTGCGAAGTGAGAGCTCAGTAAGTTCCTTCTTTCTATAACGCGTATTACCATTCCTTCCCCGTCCCACTATAACGCGTCTCAGTTTCATTGCACGGCAGGACGACAAAGCACTTGTTCCAAGGTGAGACCTTCGGGTACTTGGCCGAGCGACATCTGGGGCGGCAAAATCTTGGGCAGCAGGAGTCAAAGCCAAGATCACAAAGGTGATGGGAGAACGATAACAATTCGAATAATATCGAATTAACGCAATGGAATAAAAAAATCTCCCCTATCACTGAGTTGGTGGGTCCTCCTCTAATGTCGCTCCGGGGTTTACCACTAGGCTGCAGACGGGATTTTCTAGGTACCAAAAAAAAAAAAAAATCTCTCATTTTGTATAAACTTAATAGAAATCGATATAGTAGAATAAAATAAATACAAACATGCGAACATGACGATTTTTACGTGGAAAACCTCCTTGATGTGAGGAGATCAAAAACCACGGGACTGGAGTCCACCCGAAAATCTTCATTATCAAAAAAATTGGATGAATAATGTTTTCTCTAGCAAATACTAGAGGTACATAGCAGCAAAGCCTTCAAGAATATAAAACGCAGGTTTTGATCAATTTATGAAAAACCTGATATAGAGAGTTTCAAACGAAAATCAAACTGTTCAGATTCGAGAAGATTGCGCTACGAACATGCTGACAAATTTTAGCTCAATCGGATTAGGAATCGAACTTCGATGCCAGCTTGATGTAAATCGACTTTGCCCCAACCTCCAGATTTTTTTTTTTTTTTGTTACTACATCTTTTTTTTTTTTTTTTTTTTTTTTATGACCTTGGGAACCCCGTAAGCCGACAGCCGGCAGACAAACCCTAGAGCGACGCTAGCGGAGGACCCACCATCCCGACGTCGCGCTTAAGATCCAGTGCAGCCAGTGGGATTCGAACTCCTCTCCTCCTCGCAAAGGATCATGGGAGCCTTATCCAACTGGGCCACCGCAGGCGGTGGTTAATTGTTACTACATCTTTTTTGTGGCTACACTTTTAAAAATAGTGAGAAACCATATTTCTCCATATGACTTATCATATGGGCCCAAGCTCTTTTTGAGCTTGCAACTCATTGGGCTTCCTCCACATAGGAGTGAACCCAGCTAACAAAAGGGAATACTTCGAAGCCTAAGATGGGAAGCGGGCACCTGGTGGAAGGCTTCTCGAGAACATGTTACGTCAACAGCCTTGGTTTGGTGAACCAGACACTTGAAAAATCAGAGCCGAAATCCCTCACCTTCATGACCACCTCGAGGGAGCGCTATGACGTGAGGTTGAGGCCTGCGAGGGTGCTACGGTGTTGACCCTCTACTTTGGAGGGAGTTGACCGTGGATTTTGGAGGGCCTCATCTAAGATTAACAAGCATAGTTAATCGAGTTCAATACATCTTTCCAATTACTTTCCTGGTATAATCTTTTCTGTAAGAATGGGGCTACTTCAGCCTTCTGGGACGCTCATGTTGACGTTGGCGATGTTCTAATAGGTAAAACTGCCCGATCTTTTGTCAAAAATAGGTTGTTATCCAATTGGCACCACGCTGCATTTGCATTCTTTTAACCAAACTCAAATTACAATCGTAAAAGACTACTTCAAACTAAGAGTTTCTTTAGAGACAGATCACTCATATCTGATAAGGTCTTGCTTGGGTAATGAAACGTTAAAATTACAACATTGACGTCTTTATTAAGTGAGTAATGAACATTTATCACGGGTACTTTGCAAAAAATTTAGTAAGAATTCGGTTTAATAAAAGGAAAGGAGAAGGAAATAAAGAGGAGAAAAAGGAAGATAGAATGAAGAGAAAAGGAGTGGGCTTATCAAGAGAAAAACTATAGTGGTTCACGCATTAGAGTCCAATATGCCCACTCCAGAAAGGTTAATTCTAGATATCACAAAATTAACAACATAAGAAATTCAACTTGTTTGTGCATGGCACGGAACTTCATTTAGTTCAATCGTAATATGATGGAAAACTTCTTGACTTCATTCAAATTGAATGAATCCCGGATATCTAGAGTGTCAAAACCTGGCATGGGGACACTTAAATGCCAAAAGTTGGGGGACATTTAAATGCCAAAAGCTAGAAATGTAACATTTAAATACCAAAATTGGAATAAAATGGATTAATTAAGTGCCACGACAAGAAAATCCAACCAAAATACATATGTGGCATTTTTTCGATGAAGTAAGTGCAAAATGAAATGTTTTGCACACCAACGTGTTTAGATTTGTGCAAAAATGATGTCGTTTTGCCAACATGGCTAGATAATTAATATAAATATTAATTAAAATAAATAAATTTATTTATATAAATAAAATTATTAAAATAAAATAAAATAAGGAAGAAGATGAAGATTGCAAGTGGCTGAGGGCTCAGCCCTCTCCGCCACCTCCCTGTTGTCACCAAGCTAGGGGCCGGCCGACCTTAGTTGACCAGCTACGATGGCTTGCGACCCATGTAGACAAGCAATATTAATAAAAAAATTGTCATATAAAATTTCAAGTGGGGTTCGTGAGACTCGTTACTCGGGTATTCTATTAAAAAAAAAAAAAGTGACAATTAAGTATCATTTTCTTAATTTTTAATATTTTAAATAGGGTTAATACTGCTGAAAAATCCCAAACTGGTACACCTGTGACAAATCTATCCCAAATTATTTTTTTGACCACCAAAAACTCCAAACTGGTATACCTTTGACAAATTTACCCTAAACTAGTACACTTGTGACAAATTTACCCTCCGTTAGTTTTAGTTAAATTTTCTTGTTAAATTATAAAGTTAAATGACATGTGACAATTGACCAGTATACCAATTTGGGATTTTACACTCTGTTTGTCACAGTTTACAATTTTTGTGATTTTTTTTGTATTAATTTAATTTAGCGGAGGGTATATTAGTCACAAATTTACCAGTTTGAGGTTTTCTGTGGTTGAATAAATTAGTTTGGAATGTACCAGTTTAGGATATTTTATAGTTAGTCGGGGTAAATATGTCACAGGTGTACCAGTTTGGGGTTTTTCATGATCAAAAAATAGTTTGGGATAAATTTGTCGTAAGTGTACCGGTTTGGGGTTTTTCAAGATATTAACCCTTTTAAATATTACATTGTGTCAAGTTTTGGCACTTAAACTGTTTTTTTTTTTTAATCATAAAATCATCAACCAAGATTATTATGACATCTCACCATTGAAAAAAAAAAAACAAAGGAAAAATTGCTAACCCAGGATCCATGGAACAAGGTAAGGCCTGCCCCCAATATACCAATTCTGCATTCTCACTGGCACAGTACACCTCCAATCAATATGTTGTCAGCACAGTGCTAGAAAATTACCGCATTTGCAGCACATCTTTCCCTTCTACAAAAGTTGAGAATCAATGCTCAATCATGTCCAAATTTGAGAATCCAAGAGAGGACCAAAAAAGGAATGAATCCCCATGTATATTACGTTGGGGTTTCATGAATCATGTATATGTAAAATTAACAAAAACACAGCGGAAACAAAGATGATATATTTCTATACATGATTTTCCGAAGGCGTTGTTCGTGCGTTTTAATCAAAAATTTGAATATAAAATGGGAGTTAAACGAATTACTTCTCAAAACGCGCTTAAAACAAATTGGTTCGAATGTTCTACAGTTCAAGCCCCACAAACGTCGGACCTCTAGTTCAGACACACCAACAATGGACGTCGAATGGAAGAGAGAATTTTCGCATAATCACCACTATGATCGTGCTATCTATCTCGTGAAGACAATCCGCCGTATCCTTGATGTTTTAGTCACGGCCCGAACTAGAGAGAATTCTTTTTCTTTCTCACGTCTCTAAGACACAAAACAAACACCCACTTTCTCTCTATTCGTAGCAACCTTTTGCGGCATTTCTTTTTAAAATTTCTTCATGAATCAGCAACGGTTGCTGATCGTGGGATCAGCAATCGTTGCTGATCCTCACTCTCATGCACGATCGTGCATGTGCACGAAGCTTCAATTTTTTTTATTAGTATGAAATGCACATATCATTGATTAATTAATTAATTAAATGAATAAATAAATAATTAATCAATCCCCTTAAAAAATAAAAAGAACATAATCTTTATATGTATATTTGGAATACATTAACATATATTCACTTTGGGCATGTATGTGCATCATATGCAGATAGGCTCGTGACTATAATATAAATTAAATTAAATCTCATTTAATTTAATTTCAAGTTGACACAATTCAATTACAGTAATTGAAAACACATTTACAACATTATTTCTTTCTTGTTACACGTTATCCTAATTGTTTATGGTGTGTGATATCCCTAGGTTCATCACTAAGTTGGTAGTAAGACTTGTACTAACACATTAGTATTCCCAAATGAATTAATTGTCACGATTAATCTTTGGGTCCTACAAGCCATGATTGACATCTAACAATATGTCATGGCTACCTAGATAGTGTGAATGTTTAAAGAACATAATGAACCTGTTAGTTTTGACTACAGTATAATTTAATCCTTCTGTCTTACTATGTCCTAATCGAACAAAAGACCATAGAATATTTGTCAAATCACCAATTCGATCATATGCATAAATCTAATTGACATGCATTTTATTTGAGACATAAATAATTTATTCTCAGTTACAACCCTGGCCGAAGATTTCAATGTAGTGTTATAATTAGATCGTATAGGACATCATTATTATACATTGCATGTAACAAGGAGACATATTTCATATTGCGCACACGTGCAACTTCATATATGAACAAACTATGACCATCGAGTATAAAGACGGATCAACGACCTGGCATTACGTGCACTTGTGAACCATAGTTGTTCGACACACAAGTTAACACTGTGCCTCAGGTCTAAGGATTATTTATACAAGATCAAAGCATGGACAATTAGACATTGACCACGCTAAAAGCTTCCATGTTGCTAATCGTTCCATATGCGTCATGTTCAGTGAACTTATCTAATACAAACACTTATGTTCTTAACTCAGACATCACAATACCTAATGACTTGTGACTCATCATTCCCTTAAGTATCCAATACTTAATGGTGAAGTTATGAACACACCGGTCTCAATAGGATTATTAATAATCCATTGACCAGGAACGATTTAAAGATTCAACCTAACTATGAACTTGTCACACATATTCTCGACGTCTCAAGAATAGGTCTAGTTGCAACTAATCTTATGGAATCATTCATAAATATAAAATAATTGGACAAATGAATAAATACGTCATTGCCATTAATTAAAGAATAATAATGATAGTACAACTAAAATCCCTAATATGTACCTATTACATAGTAGCTTTAGGGCATACATCCAACAGTCTCCCACTTGCACTAAAGCCAACTTGTCTAGTACCTCAAACCAATTTTGTCAATATGCCTTTTAAAAGATGACTGAGGTAAGGCCTTAATGAAGGGATCTGCCACGTTTTTTGCTGAGGCAATTTTCTGCAAGGCAATATCACCTCTCCCAACAATTTCTCTGATGAGATAGAAGGGTCTCTCAATGTGCTTGGACTTCTGGTGAGACCTTGGTTCCTTGGCTTGAGCTATCGCCCCATTGTTGTCACAAAACAATATAATCGGTTGCTCAATTGAAGGAACGACTCCAAGTTCAGAAATAAACTTTTTCATCTAAACGGCTTCCTTTGCTGCTTCAGAAGCGGCTACATGCTCTGCCTCAGTGGTGGAATCAGTAGTTATGCTTTGTTTGGAACTTTTCCAACTAACTGCACCACCATTGAATGTAAAAACAAATCCAGACGTAAATTATAATCATTAGGATTCAATTGAAAATTAGAATCAGTATAAGCTACAACTTTAAATTCTCCTTCTCCATATATCAAGAATAGATCCTTCGTCCTTCGCAAATACTTAAGAATATTCTTGATTGCTATCCAGTGCTCTTCTCCTAGATCAGACTGATATCTGCTAGTAATACTTACAACATGTACAATATTAGGTCTAGTACATAGCATAGCATACATTATGCTTCCAATAGCGGATGCATATGGTATCTTCGCCATCCATTCTCTTTCTTCAAGAGTGTTGGGACACATCTCCTTAGAAAGACGGATCTCTTGCCTAAAATGCAATAATCCTCTCTTGGAACATTACATGTTAAACCGTGTTAACACTTTATCTATGTACGTAGACTGTGAGAGGTCAATCAATCGTCTTGATCTATCTCTATAGATCTTGATACCTAAAATGTACGTTGCCTCTCCTAAATCTTTCATGGAGAATTTCTGTGATAAGAATAGTTTTATTGATGATATCATCGGTACATCATTTCCAATCAAAAGTATATCATCAACATACAAAACTAGAGATGCAATTGCACTCCCACTGATCTTCTTGTATACACAAGGTTACCTCATCAAAACGGATATTCCAACTTCTGGAGACTTGTTTGAGTCCATAAATGGATCTCTTAAGCTTACACACCTTTCGTTTTTCACTATTGGATTCAAAACTCCGTGATTGTTCCATATAGATGTCATTCTCGAGAAAACCATTTAGGAAAGCCGTTTTGACATCCATCTGGAATTTCTCATAATCTAGGTCAGTTATAGCGAACATAATCCGAATGGATTTTAGCAAGGTCAAAAGTGAGAAAGTTTCGTCATAATTAATTCCTTCTTTTTGACGATATCCTTTTGCCACCAGCCGTGCTTTGTAATTTCCAATTTGACCTTTAGCATTCATCTTCCTCTTGAAGATCCATTTACAGTCAATTGGTATAATACCATCAGGCAGGTCAATTAAGGTCCAAACTTCATTGGAATACATTGAATCCATTTCTAATTTCATGGCTTCTAGCCATTTACCAGAATCGATGTCCGACATCGCCTCCTTATAGGTTTTAGGATCACTAGATTGATCACTATTATTCACAATGAATAATGGTTCAATATGATCAACCGAGTGTCTATAACAAGCAGGTGCGCGAGACGATCTCACATTTCTCCTAAGAGGTTGTATATCAGAAGCTCCCACTGAATCAGAGATTGGTATCTGAACTCGGTTGTTTGGTACTTCATTATTTTCTTCTTGTAAGACTATTTTCCGCCCAGTACCACCTTCTTGGATGAACTGATTCTCCAGAAAAGAAGCATGCTTTCTCACTAATTGGTTTGAATGAAAATAGAGATAATATCCAAGAGTTTCCTGTGGATATCCAATGAAGCAACATTGTTCAGATCTTGCCTCCAATTTTTCCATTTTCAGTTTTTTTACGAAAGCTGGATAACCCCAAATCTTAATATGATTAAGACTAGGTTTCCTACTATGCCATATCTCATAGGGCGTAGTTAGAACATATTTGAATGGCACTCTATTCAGTATATATACAGCTATCTCAAGGGCATATCCCCAAAGGGATATTGGCAAATCAATGTAACTCATCATAGATCGCACCATATCTAATAAAGTACAATTTCTTCATTCAAATACACCATTATGTTCTGGACTTCTAGGAGTTGTCCATTGTGATAAAATGTCATTCTCTTTAAGTAGTCCATGAATTCAGTACTATGGTATTCACCTCCTCGATCCGATTGAAGAGGCTTAATACATTTTCCTGTTTATTTCTCAAGTTCGGCCTTGTATTCCTTGAACTTTTCAAAGGATTCAGATTTATACTTCATGAGATATAAATAACCATTCCGTGACTGATCATCAGTGAAGGTAATGAAGTAATTATAATCACCTCTAGCAGTTTCATTAATTGGTCCACATACATTTGTATGTATTAATCATAATATGTCAGTAGCTCGCATACTATGTCCCACAAAAGGCGCTTTGGTCATTTTTTCTAGAAGACATGCCTCACAAGTCAAGTATGACTCAAAATTTGATGGATCAATGTACCCATCATTATTCAACTTGTTAATTCCGTCTTCTCCAATATGACCTAATCGGAGATGCCAAACATACTTTTTATTTGGACTATCTCCAAGGCGTTTATTAGTTATGGCATTTATATTAATTCTATTTTGCTTATTGACATCGGTAATTGCATTACCGGACATTGTAATGGTATAGATTATTGGTTAACTTTACCAAAAAAAAAAGAGAAAAGATTATTGGTTAATAAGCTAGAACCAGCACATCTTCTATTATGATAAATAGAACATACATCATCGGCAAAAGAAAATTCATAATTCTCTTTACCCAAACGAGGTATAGAGATGATGTTCCTAACATCATTCTTATAATGCAAACAATTCTTTAAAACCAATACATGTCCAGAAGGCAAACATAAACGAAAAGTCCCTATAGCTAACGCAGCAACTCTTACTCCATTGGCAAATATCAAGAAAATCTCATTTCGCCCTTGAATCCTGCTTGTTTCCAGATTCTGTAAAGACATACAAATATGTGAAGTTGCAGTAGAATCTAGAATCCATGAGCTGGATTTAACACTAACCATAAGATTAGTTTCAATAAGCATAGATACCATACCTTCATAAGGTTGGTCCTTGAGCTTGACCTTCAAGCTCGCAAGGTACTTCTTACAGTTCCTCATTCAGTGCCCCTTGACACCACAGTAATGACATTTCCCTTTATCAATCTTGGGTTTTGGTTGCACAACAGGTTTAACAGACCTCTTTCATTTCTTTTTCTTTAAAACAGTCTTACCCCTTGAAGAAGAAGCCTTAGCCATAGCCACTACATTTGGTCTCGTGTTGTGTATTTCATTCTTATAAATGATCGGCATACTATGTAACTCAACGAGAGTTTTCTCCATCTTATGCATGTGAAAGTTTTGGACAAAACCAAAGAAGGAATCGGGTAAATATTGGAGGATCAAATCCACAGCTAACTCGTTGTCCATAACGAGATTCAGCCTAGCCAATTCTTCAATGTGCCAGATCATTTTCAAAGCATGATCATTAACTGATGATCCTTCAGCCATCCTCATACAGTACAATACCTTAGATATCTCATATCTAGAGGTTCGACCATTCTCATCAAAGTATTCTTTTAATCGCAAAATGATTGACCTAGCATCTTCCATAGATTCATACTTCTTCTATAATTCATTGTTCATCGAAGCAAGCATATATGACCTAACTTTTAAGTCATCGTCATGCCACTTATCATAAGTGACACGCTCCTATTGGGTCCCACCCTTAGGAAAGGAAGTTTGCATCTTTTCATCAAGCACATACCTCATTTTTTCTAAATTGAGAACAATTCTCAAATTCCTCACCCAATCAGTGAAATTGAGTCCAGTCAAACAATTCTTGTCAAGTATAGAAGTGAGTGGGTTTGTGATCACCATTTTTAGAGTAATAATATATCTGTTGCAAAAAATAAATTGTTAGCCATTGTATCTTTCAAAATAACTATTTCATTTTGGCCTTTAAATGAAATAGATCCCTCCACTAAATTTATATTCGAATCCCATACTCTTTAAGATGGGAAGCGGTAATCGTTGTTGGGTAAAGATTACTAGTGGGGATTGAAGTCCCACTAGCCCAAAGTTCACCTCACCTAGCAGTTATTGGTGTTCTATGAACTTTGTGAGTAAACCAACTTGTTCAATGCATCATATGCGAGTCCCAATCATAACTTTGGCCTCTAGACTATGAAAGCCTCACCTAACAGTTATTGGCATCTTGATCATAGTTAAGTCCAGCCCATCGTCTCATGTAAGTATTGAAAGCACAAACGATTCCCTCACCTGATAGTTATTAGAAATCATTTAGTTCCAACCCCACATCATCACACGCATAATGGAGTGGTACAATATTATGAATGGTAATTAACCCCTATTTATCTATAGCTGGTCAGTTAACCACTATAATATTAGATCAAACCACGACAAGGAAGGCCACGAGTCCGAAACCCGTTTCAACTTAATATTATTAATAAGAAGATTTTGGTCGTTATTAACGGTCTCACTTTGCACATTAATCGGTTTAACATGCTTGATAACATAAACACAATAAATAAATAGATATCACATAAACATCTAACGTGGTGATCATGGAATTATGGTTCAATGGGTCTCGAGCCAAAGAGAACCATTTAGCCATTTTAATGTTTTAATAATAGAGACACGCCCTTCATTTCTTCTTGAATCTTTGAACTCTTCAAAGACCGGGCCCATAGAGCTTATCGGCTTAATGGCTCCTCCAATGTCTCATCCTCTCTCGTAGCATTTACATCAACAATTAATATACTAAACTATGCTAAAATTACATTTCATAAAAAATAAATATAAAAGGAAGGACGCAGCCTCCATTTAATAATTACAACCCCAAAAAGAATACTTGTAATCATCACACATTCATCCATACAACAATCATAATAATTAGGGATTTTTCCATGATCACCACCCTTCCTTGCGAGCCATAAATTCAAAATTTAAAGCTCCGGAAGGCATAAATAAAATTATGCATTTAATTAAATTTAAAGCCGAACAACGCAAACCACATCAAGAAATCAAATCGATGAAACAAATTTCACGAGCGTGATTTCGAACGGAAGTTGCGTTGTCAACTTTAAATTCACAATCGCGAATCATTCGCAGAATATAAACACAAAGTATAACAAGTTACGGATTTCTGATTAAAAATTAATTTAGTTCTAATTTTTTGCATAGTTGATTAAATTTATCACATAAATTAATCAACTTCTATAGGCCAGATAAGAGCAAGAGATTCTCTTAACAAAAAATAAATTGGTCATAAGAATGCAAAAAGATATTTGAACTATAAATCAATGAAACACACGAAAAACGCCTAAGGTTGGCTCTAATACCACTTTTGGGGTTTCATGAATCATGTATATGTAAAATTAACAAAAACACAGCGGAAACAAAAATGATATATTTCTATACATGATTCTCCGAATGCGTTGTTCGTGCATTTTAATAAAAAATCTGAATATAAAAGGGGAGTTAAACGAATTACCTCTCGAAGTGCGCTTTAAATGAATTGGTTCGGATGTTTTACAGTTCGAACCCCACAAACGTCGGACCTCTAGTTCAAACACACTAACAATAGACGTCAAATGGAAGAGAGAACTTTCGCATAATCACCACTATGATTGTGCTAGCAATCTCATGGAGACAATCGGCCGTATCCTTGATGTTTTAGTCACGGCCCGAACTAGAGAGAATTCTTTTTCTTTCTTGCGTCTCTAAGACACAAAACAAACGCCCACCTTCTCTCTATTCGTAGCAACCTTTTGCGGCATTTCTTTTTAAAATTTCTTCACAAATCAGCAACGGTTGCTGATCGGTTGCTGATCGTGGGATCAAGCAATCGTTGCCGATCCTCACTCTCATGCACGATTTTGTGCATGTGCACGAAGCTTCAAATTATTTTTTTATTAGTTATTATTATTAAAAATGAAACGCACATATCATTGATTAATTAATTAAATGAATAAATAAATAATCAATCAATCCCCTTAAAAATAAAAAGAACATAATCTTTATATGTACATTTGGAATACATTAACATATATTCACTTTGGGCATGTATGTGCATCATATGCAGATAGGCTCGTGACTATAATATAAATTAAATTAAATCCCATTTAATTTAATTTCAAGTCAACATAATTCGATTACAGTAATTGAAAACACATTTGCAACATTATTTCTCTCTTGTTCCACGTTATCTTAATTGTTTATGGTGTGTGACATCCCTAGGTTCATCACTAAGCTAGTAGTAAGACTTGTACTAACACATTAGTACTCCCAAAGGAATTAATTGTCACGATTAATCTTTGGATCCTACAAGCTATGATTGTCATATAGCAATATGTCATGGCTACTCAGATAGTGTGAATGTTTTAAGAACATAATGAACTTGTCAGTTTTGACTATAGTATAATTTAATCCTTTTGTCTTACTATGTCCCAATTGAACAAAAGACCATGGAATTTTGTCAAGTCACATATTCGATCATATACACAAATATAATTGACATGCATTTTATTTGAGACATAAACAATTTATTCTCGGTTACAACCTCGGCCAAGGATTTCAATGCAGTGTTATAATTAGATCACATAGGACATCATTATTATACATTGCATGTAACAAGAAGACATATTCCATATTGCGCACACGTGCAACTTCGTATATGAACAAATTATGACCATCAGGTATAAAGATGGATTAATGACTCGGCATTATATGCACTTGTGAACCATAGTTGTTCGACACACAAGTTAACATTGTGCCTCAAGTCTAAGGATTATTTACACAAGACCAAAGCATGGACAATTAGACATTAACCACGCTAAAAGCTTCCATGTCACTAATCGTTCCATATGCGTCAGTTTCAGTGAACTTGTCTAATACAAACACTTGTGCCCTTAACTTATGCATCACAATACCTAATGACTTGTGACTCATCATTCCCTTAAATATTCAATACTTAATGATGAAGTTATGAACACACCGATCTTAACAGGATTATTAAAATCCACTCAATAATCCATCGACCGGGAACGATTTAAAGATTCAACTTAACTATGAACCTGTCACATATATTCTTGACGTCTCAAGAGGTCTAATTGCAACTGATCTTATGAAATCATTCATAAATATAAAATAATTGGACGAATGAATGAATACGTCATTGTCATTGATTAAATAATAAAAATGATAGTACAACTGAAATCTTTAACATGTAACTATTACATAATAGCTTTAGGGCATACATCTAACAAATTATAAGAGGGGCCTCTCATAGGTGGTAATCCATGAAGCTAGAGTTACAAGAGGGTTTACTCATTTTGGTCCAAGGATTTGCTTGGAACAAGAGCAAATTCCCATGGCTTCTCTGAGCAAACTCGCCATTTTGTTCCTCGTGTTATTCCTAGTCAATCATCCGCCGGTCGTGCTATTTGTTCATGGTCGAAGAGTTGTCCCATGAGAAAGCAGGAATGCCGCGAAGACAATTGCGGTTCTTGGTTTATCCAGTCTCATGCTGATATACTTTCTATGAATATCAGTGACATGAAGGATGCCATATGAGTTTGGCTTGATGTTTTGGCAGACAGAAAATGGAGATGTGATTGATTGTGTTGACATAGAGAAACAGCCTGCTTTGGATCATCCCCTTCTAAAGGGTCACAAGAGACAGGTTTTGCTTTCCAACAATGCACAGCACATTGCACATATTATATCCACATTGATCAGCATGATAGTTTAGAAACCGAGTCTGATTCGCATTATCGAGCCCTTTCACCTGATGCCGGAAAAACTTTGTATCAATTAGAGTCGATTGGATGCTGAAGAATAGTTGAAAGTTTCTAATGTTACAAGAGATATTATGTAAGTTGATCTTGATGTTGTCCCTTTTGATACAGATGGAGCACAGTTCGTTGCCCGAGAGGATCAAGGCCAAGGATGATTGGAGCAGACAAGCAAAGATTGAGCTAAAAAGCGCAAATTGTCACGAGGAACGGTTCCAATCTTGAGGACTAATATCACGACCAAAGGCAACGCAACGGTTAACTGTAGGGGTTATGGGTTTGGATTCGGATCCTCTCTAGTAGAGGTGAAGGCAACTATGCTAATGTATTCATTTGGAAAATTCGAGAGGAGAAGCAATTATTTTGACAGAAGATGACAAGTTGATACTTTCTAAATTGGCATTTTAATGAGGCGAATTAACATATTATTTGCATTACATTGCAACGGGATCTCCTTTATTCGGCTAATTGCGCTTCCTTTTTGCATTAAGATAACTTTGTTCATATATAAATATGCATGCGCGCACGTGTGCAGGATGCCTATGCTACTATAATGGGCGAGAAAGGTGATTACACAGGCATATTAGGGTGGGCGAATGTGGGGAACCCTATGGTTGAGATCCCCGACTGAGGCGAGCGGAGCTTAGATTTGGGTTTAACTTGGTCTTTCCGGCGACAAAAACCTCAATGTTGCTGGGGCAGGATGGACGGTGAGAAATTCCCTTATTCTCCCATTAATTCTACAGCATTTTATCAGCAAATCCAAAGAATTTGAAAGCTTAAATCTTTCATGTCGGCAGGTGAACCTGACCGTGTTTGGCAACAGCACTACGCGGTTTGTTGCACTTGGGACGGTAATCTATAGATGCACTTTTGTACTTATGAGTTTTCATTAGTCATGTCGAAAACAGACTCCTGAAAAATAGACCAATACTCGAAAGATTGAATTCCGATAACAAGTGCGGAAATGTGCCTAGAAAACATGTAACACCGATCAAAGGTATATTACGAAAACAGATATACCTTTTGGCCATAGATTAAGTACTCGTTGTAGTCTCAGAGGAATTGATTGAAACCCTAAAGTTTCGTTCTTTAAGAAGGAGTACACCGTTGTCTCAAGGGAAGGAAAATAACGTACTGTTTCATTCTATCTCTCAATGTTCCTCGTTTTCATATTTATACACTATTTATTTTTATTTAAAAAATAATTGGCCTCTTCCTCATATGCACCCTTCCCTTATGGGCTGGGTTTGACCCAACATGGGCGGACGGGTTTGACTTGACCCATCAAATAAAAAACCCATTATCTCTCACTCGTACATAATGGGCCGAACATAACTCTTTTTTATCCTCTCTACAACATTCATCCCAGTAATAATCAGTGCAACTGGCATATTTCAAGAGCTCGTTGTCATACATATGTTAGGAATGTATAGCAGCTTAAAATGGACATCACATTTTTTAGTAGATATAGTATGCAGTACTCTAAATCGATCGATTACATTTATATCTCTATTGATTTCTTTTTAATAATGATATATTGTATTCACAATTATGATTATTTAAAAAATAATCATAATTGGTCGACTAGTTAATACAAAGCTAGAATGTGATATCCCAAACTCGATCTTTCTTTTTTCTCTAAACTTTCAATTTTAGTTCAACTTACTTTTCTAAAAATGTTCAATTAAATCAAATCAATTCACGATCATTAGTAACAGTATAAGATAGCAAATATTGAATAGAAATCTCAAGAACAAGTAAGAGTTATGAGGAACTCTAAAAGTTGAATTCAAAATTAAGTTTCTCACACGGCATAAAAGTTGAAATCAAAATTTTTGCCATTTTTATTGATCGTCTCTTGCATACGTCGTATGAAATGCGTATTATGGTATTAACTAATTTCCCATAGAGCATATATATTCATTTTCAATACTATACAGATGATAGTTCAAACAAACCTAGTGTTTAACTTGAGTTCACCTATTTACTCTTTCAAAAAATTCATCATAAATCACATATGGTATCAAAGACAGATAAAATAAAATATGTAGGTTATTCTACTTTCAGATAAAGTAAATATTATGACATCATCTTAACACTCAGTTAAAGTGATATATATTTTAAACTTGAGCTCTCGATTATAATCTAGATAATATACTCAAAAACCGTTTCATTTCTATTTATCACATAGTAAATATAGATGATTACCGATGTGAGTGAACTAATCTCTTATCTGTCCAATATGCTTTCTCAATTTTATATAATACACTAAGCATTAAGATGCATAAACATCAAACAAAGACTTATAGACATTAATAATGAAACACATATTAATTAAATGTGAACATTAAAGGGAAATTACAATATTCAGTATATCAGCCTCTACGCAATTTTAGATATTTTACATGGTCACGGAACACATTTCTAGATATTGACTTCATCGTAGGATTTACTATCATTCTATGAGTATATATGTACTATAAATTTACATCTCTTCGTGCAATCATATATTTGATAAAATTATACTTGATATCTATATATTTGGTCTTAACATGATATTTTGGATCATTAGTGTACAATATTATTGTTTGGCTATCACAGTTAACTGACAATAAATTTGCAACATTTGTTCTTAATGATCTAAAAATCTCTTAAGCCAAACAGCTTATTGTATTAACTCAGCTTCCATCGTGGACAAGGTTATACACGTTTGTTTCTTATTACTTCAAGACATGTTACTATTATTCAGTAAGAAAACAATTTCAGAGGTAGATTTCAATTCATCTAAATCTCCTCCCCAATCAACATTTGAGTAACTTTCAAGTCACAGGTCTTTTCCTTGATAACTCAGCATAAAATCAATCAGCAGTTTCCTCAGTATTCTTTTGACGATTTTCCAACGTACTTGATCTGGATTGGATTGGTATCTACCTATAATTACAACTACAAAATATATGTTAGGTTTTTTACACATCATAACATACATTAAGCTTATAATAATACTAGCATAAAGAACACATTGCATTTTTCCTTTTCTTGTGGAATCTTTGGACACATTTTATAACTCAATCTTTCACCCTTTGCAATAGGAGTATGTATGGGTTTACAATCTTGCATAGGAAATTGTTCAAGAATCTTGTTTATATATGTTTATTGCAAAATAGACAACGATCTCTTCGAACGAGCCCCTGAAATCTTAACTCTAAGAACGTATGTAACCTCACCAATGTCTTTCATTTCAAAATTGGAAGACAACAAACTCTTGACAGTATTAACAAACTTCATTTTGCTTCCGGCAATTAGTATATCATCAACATATAATGATATGATCATAAATTAATCTTTGGATCTTTTGATATATATACAATGATCTTCATCAATCATTGTAAAATCATATGCCATTATGGTATTATGAAAACATATATACCATTGTCTCTAGCGGTGAGCATGGTCCGAGTTGGGTTAGTCCACCCTTTAACCTTAGGAGTAATTTGCACAGTGTTGGTCCTCAATTTTTGGAACCAATGACTGATCCTATTAGGCTTGGGATCAAGGATTGGACCAACCCAGTGGATTTGGTCCGATTCCAAGATCAACTAGGGACCAATTGATAATTTTTTATTTATTTCATTTTTTGTATTCCTTGAAAAGGCAAGCGAGGACCAAACTGACCTAATGGGTTCGGTCCAATTCAATCGATAATTTTTTATTTCATTTTTTGTCCTCCATGAAAATGTGATCAAGGATTAGACCGACTTAATGGGTTCGCTGACGAGCAAGGTTAGCTAAAAGAGGCGAGTAGCGAGCGTCAAGTGATATGAGCATCAAGTAAAGTGAGCACAAGCATTGAGTGGAGAGCAACAAGCCAGGCGAGCAGCACGAGTGACCCAAAGCGAGCGAGGCGAATGTCAAGTGGCAAGTGAAGAAATTGTTTCTTTCGATTTTGGCAAATTGAAGACTAAGAGGACAACTAAGACATAAGAGAATGAGTACTAAAGAAAGATGCCATGAAAAGCTATTTATACCCTTTTGAACATCGTGGGGATTCCTCACAAAAACATTTTCCTCCTTATAAATTATGGCCGTCGATGCTATAAAAAACATTAAAAATCTAAGTTATTAAAGAATAGTGTTGTTGACACCTAAATTTATCAATTTATTTAGGACATAATCGCATATAAAATTAGGAATTAGTCACTAAAAAAACAAAAACAACAAAAGACAGAAAAATATGAAAATATGCCTAGGGGGCGGGTCGGGCTAGATCCGACCTTAGTCCGGCTCATCGCCCACCTCTCTTTCCCCCCGCGGCCCAGTCTCCTTCCCCCCGTCGACCCAACATACGCCTCATCCTTCTCCCTCCTTCGGTCTTCGCGCAACCTGCAGATATTGCAAGAAAAAGAGAGAACAGGGCAGCATAGAGCAGGAGCAACATGTGATCGGTGTGGCAGGCGGGCGGCGTGATCCATGGGTCAGGGGCAGTCCGGCCGACAGCCGGCACGGCAGAGGTCTTCGCCTGGACCTGCAGAAGAAAAGGAGAAAAACAAAACAAGAGCGAGGGGAGGCGGGAGAAGAACAGAGGATGGAGAGCTAGCACGAGGAGAGATCGAAGAGTAGAGAGAGTTTAGAGGGCCGAGAATAAGAGAGCCTTATCTAATGACTCAGCCACACTCCACCACACTACGCCGACCACATCCACAGCCCCAGCCTCACTTTGGCTCTCGCGAGGTTCTGAGCGCTGTTGCTCCCTTTGGCGCCTTCGGCGGACGCAATGGCAACAACAGCAACTCCGCATCCTGAGGACGCTCTCGCCAGCACCCTTTGAATACGAGGACTGGACTGACGGGGGGAGCTGCCCAAGGACGCAGCCGTTCGGGAGCGACGAGAAGGGGCTGGAAGGTGAGACCGAGAGAGATCCAAGTGAAAGAGATGTTCAAGAGAGAGAGGGGGGGGCCTTGGCTGCGCGTGAACTCCGTCCGACGATCTCCTCCGGTCGACGTCCTCAAGCCGAACAGGTAAGCCCCTTTATTCCCCTTTTTCGGACCCTGTTTTGAGCACGCCGGGTTGGATCTTGCGATCATCCGGCTCACGCGAGCTCTGACCGTCGGTTCCCTTTTGAGTTGCTATGTGCCCTGATTCGTTTGTTAAGAGTCCCGGTCTGGATTTGAGTCTTAGTCGAGCCGGAATCTCTCATATCCTTGTTCAACAGGGAAAAAGTAAGGTGAAACCGACACTTCGGAGATATTCAACGGTAGTGCCGGTGATTTTTCTCTCAGCCCTTAAATATCATCTTCTAGGATTGCTAGATGTCTTCATCAGGGGATTCTAATGTCACAAATAGAAGGAGGAGATCTACAATGTGGGAGCATTTTAAAGAGATTCCTAATCAAGAAAAGGTTGAGTGTTTATATTGTGGTGCCCTTATTGGTTGTGCTAGTGGTCAAGGGACTAGCTCAATGCATCATCATCTAGCTAGATGTAAGGAATATCCATATGCAGACGCCGGAAAAAGGCAAAGAAGTGCCTCTAGTCAAGTTGTTGGGGGTAGTAGTTCATCGGGTCCTTGGAAATTTGATTAGGATGCTAGCAGAAAAGAACTAGCAATCATGTTTATTCTTAGTGAATTGCCTTTTAAGTTGGTAGAGCATGAGGGATTTCATCGATTTGTGAATAGAATTCAGCCAAAATTCTTAATCCCGTCACTCAATACATTGAGGCATGATTGTTATGACTTATACATGGAGGAAAGAAGTAAATTGAAGAAATATTTCTCCGAGACATCTCCTAGAGTATGTCTAACAACTGACACATGGACATCTTGTCAAAACTTAAGTTACATGTGTCTGACTGCTCATTTTGTTGATGCTGATTGGAAATTGCAGAAGAAGATATTAAATTTTGTCGATCTCGGGCCATTCTGCTGAGATAATAGGAAAAGCAATTGAGAAATGTTTGACTGATTGGGGGATCCATAGTGTTTTTTCTATCATTGTAGATAATGCTAGCTCAAATGACTTGGGAGTTCAATACCTGAAAAAGATACTTAACTCTTGGAACTCTATGTTGTTAAGAGGTGAGTTACTCCATATGAGGTGTTATGCCCATATATTAAGTTTGATTGTTAGAGATGGGTTAAAAGACATAAACGATTCAATTGCTAGGATACGTTCAGCCGTACGTTACGTGAGATCTTCCCAGCGTGGCTAAGAAAGTTCAAGGCTTGTGTTGAGTTAGAGAATATTGAGTCGAAGAGTCTTGTATGTTTGGATGTGGAAACTCGTTGGAACTCAACATATTTGATGTTGGAATCAGCTTTAAAGTTTGAAAGAGCTTTTAGCAATATGGAATTTCGGGATAGCAAATATGCTCAAGAGCTTTCCAAGGGAAAGGGTTGCCCACTAGTGAAGATTGGAATTATGCACGTCACTTTCTTCCTTTTCTGAAGTTGTTTTTTGATACAACTATAAAAGTTTCAGGTTCTTCTTATGTCACTAGCAATAATATGGCGAAGGACGTGTATGGGATTTATATGATGATTGAGAGATATTGTGGAAATGAGGAGCAAAGCTTGCGAGAAATAGCTCAAAGAATGAAAACGAAATTCCATAAGTATTTTGGCAATGTAAACAACATTAATCTCACTTTATTCATTGCTTGCATACTTGACCCACGACATAAGTGGGACTATGTGAAGTGGATGATTGGTCATGTTTATGAAAGCCGGGAGGCAGAAACTTTACAAGAGAAAGTGATGACATCTTTGACATTATTATTTGAACAATATCGCACGGGTGTATGCCCTCAAAGCAACTTGAGGCTAAAGAGCACAAGGATGGTAAGCATGTCAAGATCCCTAGTAGTTGGTGCTGATATTATGACTGAAATGTATTTTAGTCAAACTGGACAACAATATTTGGATGAAAAATCAGAATTGGATAAGTACTTGGAGGAGGCATGTGAACGTTATAACTCTGAATTTGATATATTAAGTTGGTGGAAAGGAAATTCATCGAGATATCCTATACTTTCTACTGTTGCTCGAGATATTTTGGCTATACCCATCTCGACTGTAGCATCGGAGGCGGCATTTAGCACGGGAGGTCGTGTACTCGATGTGTTTCGTAGTTCCTTAACCCCAACCATGGCGGAAGCTCTTATAAGTGCTCAAGATTGGTTACGCTCCGCGCCACTTTTACGTTCAATTGAGAAGGACTTGGAAGATCTTGAAATCTTTGAGTCGGGTGAGAAAATATGATTGTAGAATATTTATACATTTCTTTATTTTAATCTATATGTTAGTGTTCTCATTTTCGTCGTGAATTTATTGTAGAATTGCCAAATACGACCACGGAGTCAAGCTCGATGTTGTCTTCTCTCGATGATTGACGTATTAAAGGTTAGTATTTTATAATATGCAACTTGTGTAAGTCCTCCTTCTCTTTTTGCGCTCCTAACAATGCTGCCCTTCTTGAATTTATTATTGGAAGCTTTGGACATAAAAGGTTATCTTTTCACTTGAAGATCCCATGTGGCCAAGAACGAGTCTTTGGTCTTTAGGGTGGATTTGGCCCTTTGCGGTGAGGTTCAAGATCATGGTTTGGAAGACCAAGAGGTATAAGGTAATAGTGGTGGGTGCTAATGTGACTCTCAATGATCAGGCTGCTAAGAACACCGGCAAGAAGAACAAGGATGTCAAATTAAAGTCTGGGGTGGGTAAGAATTTAGGGGGTTGTTGCTTTTGGCGTGGGGACTTCGTTGTTGCTTTAGCTTTGATTTTGCTTGACTAAGGGCTAAGTTGGACTCTCCCTTGTGTGAGGAAGGCTGAGAATGAGATTAATTTTCTAGTATTCCTGGATAGTGGGCAGTGCTGGTTAGTGTTTGCATTAGAAATGAGTGCTGGTTAGCGTTTAGTTCTTATGATATGTAATCCTTATCCTTCATTACATTGAGTTCTTCGGGGTTGTTTAGATTCCAGGTCTTTGCAAACAGAGTGAATTTTGTTTGCCTTCTTAAAATTCTTGCGTGAAAGACTGCATTGGGAGGAGAATCTGGTTTTGTTAATTTTTGTGTATCTTTGGTGTGTGTCAGATCAATTATAGGACAGATAATGGCCGATCTTGCACGATGCATGATTTCATTTTTTATTTATGTTTCCAGCCGAGGACATTTCGGGGGCGTTTATCGCGATTTGCTCTCGCATGTCGAAGCCATGGAGGTTGTTCTTAGGAAAATTTGGGGGAGATAGAGAATAATAAGGTATTAGAGGAGGGAAGAAGAGAAATGCATTACCTCAAGATAAAGCCTAATGTGGGGGTATGAGATCTGTTTCCATGTTTTGAGCAGCAAGCACCGGAACAATGTAGGGGGGATAACAGATGATTTTGAGACTAGAAATGGAAGTTGCTCATGCTCTTGTTCTCCATATGTAGTTTGAAATGATATTTAGACTGGACTGAAATTGGTGTCGTTCCTTGTCTTCATCTCCGGTGAAAGTGATGAGGCCTGAATCTTGCCAAAGAAAGGGCCTTGTAACTTCCTTCACCTTGGGAATAATTTAGAGATGCCCCCATAAAGAACAAGAAAAAAACTAGACAATGCAGATTGATCTAGGTATGACCAGAGTGAGACCTGTAAAGATAAAATTGGAGTGCAAGCTTCCTATCGTTCGGGTAAGAGTGCAGATCCTTTGAAGCAATGCGTTGTTCGTGTGATTTTGCTAAGACAAGCAAAGTTGCAATCATCCATTTAGATTGCTTTTTACATTGCTTCAGTTGTGTTCCTGCAATTTTAGGATATATAGTGTCTTCTTCCGATTATGCTTAGAACTTGCTATTGGGGCAGGTTTACCATTCAAGTTTTTTGGATGAAGAAGGGATTACTAGGGAATGTGGGTGTCCATTGCTTCCCTTAAAAAGCCATATAAAGGGCCCAGACCCGGAAACCCGACCCGAATTTCCTATGCGAGTTTAACGTGTTTCGGGTCGGGTCAGGTAACATCAAGACCCGACCCGACCCGACCCGACCCATTTACACCCCTACTCTAGCGTATTGCACTTGTTCGATAGAATGCCAGAACGAGATCTAGTCTCCGTGGCTTCGTCTTCGGCTGAATTCGAGTTATCCAGGCGCGTCATGCTCTATTGTGATGTCTCGGTGGTGTTGGGTGACCTTGGGCATCGGCCGTGTGGTCGTTCGCTACGTCCCCATCGCTGCCGTTGTTTGTTCGGTGTTTGGCCGAGGAGGGTATGCTCGACTGACAACGGTGATGATCTCCGACCAACTAGTGGCCGGTGGAGGGTCAGCGGTGGAAGGGTCGTCGGTTGTTTCGGGCTGCATAGTTGTTTTGGCTGAGTTTCGATGAGGCTGGGTCTTCGGGAAGAAGGAGCGTCGGGCGTGCAGAGAACGCACGAAGAAGAAGAAGACCAAAAGGTAAAAGAAAAAAATAGAAGGAAAAGAAAGGAAAAAGAAATAAAAAAATAAAAATAAAAAGAGAGAAAAAGATAGAAGGTGGCTTCGGGAAGAGGAGTCGCTGAAAAGGGGAAGGGGAGTGCAGTGAATAGGACAAAATAGAAAAACAAACAAAAAATTCAATTTTAAAAAAATTCATAATAAATTTTTAAAAAAATAAAAAAATTAGAAAAAATATAAATCCAAAAACTGCTCCGAAAGTTCAACAACTTTCTAAAAACATTAAAAAAATTTAAAAAAATTCAGAAAATATTGAAAATTCGAGTTAAAAATAAAAAAATTAGAAAAATTAGAAAATTCAAAATAAAAAATAAAAAAATTCAGGAAATTCAAAATTTCTTTTGAAATTTTTTTATAAAAAGACTTTGTGAGCTGTTTTCTTAAAAATTGAAAGTTTCTTAACTCTAAAGTTGTGCTAAGAAATTGAGTAAACCTTTAGGGCTCTACCTTAGCGTTTCATTTGTTCTCAAAGATAATTGCTCTTGTTTGCATGCTTTTGTTGATTTGATATATTTAGGGCCTGTTTATTTGTATTTCTTTTTTGTTCATGAACGGATTTTCTGTTTTTGTTCCCGATAACAAAAAAGAACAAAAACGCGTTTGTTTGCGTTTTTGTTCCAAATCTTTTTTTTTGTTCTGGGAACAAATTTGGAAACAGAATCAAGCAAAAACTTGTTTTTTTGTTTTTAGGGAACAATTTAGAGAAACACATTTTCTCTCTCTTCCTTATTTTCTTCTTTTTCTTTTCTTCTTCTTTTTTCTTTGGTTGGTCGCCAACCTCGACTATGACCGACCGGTCGTTGAGGGCTGGTGGCGCACCGAGGGCCGGCAACCTTGTTGAGCGTCGCCCGGCCCCCGGTGAGGCTTGGCCTCACCTTGGCTGGGCGAGCTCGGCCTCACCAATGGCTGGGCGAGCTTGGCCTCGCCGGATCTGGGCCAGCCCAAGTTCGCCCAGCTAAGGTGAGGCCAAGCCTCGCCGGCACGGGCGAGGCTCGGCGAGCTTAGGCTCGGCCAAATCGGCGAGGCCGAGCTCGCCCAGCCAGGGAGGCCGAGCCTCGCCGTGGGCCGGGCGAGGCCCCGCAGCAAATGAAGAAAAAAAAGAAAAAAAAAAAAAGGAAAATTAAAATTAAAAATTAAAACAAAAAACAAAAAAAAAAGAACACAAATTTACCAAACGTGTTTATGTTCTTTTTGTTTTATTTTATTTCGGAACAAGTTTACCAAATGCGTTTTTCTAGTCAAAAATTGTTCTCCAACAAAATTAGTTTTTTCTATTTCATTCCCCAGAACAATTTTTGAACACAAACACAAACAAACACACCCTTAGTCTAGTTAAGATTAGTATTTATCTTTTCCTTAATGTTAAATATTTGCTCTTCCATGCAATTTATTTAAACGCTTTCATTGGTTACTAACATTTATTTTAATTACCGGGCACCCGCATGATCACCTCACGTGTTAGTAGATATGCCTAAAATTAATCCAAATTACGACAAAAATATTTTCTTTTAAAATGAACAATATTAGGTACCGAAATGGCACTAATTGGTTATTTAGTGTAATCAAGTCCCCGACCCTAGATTCTCTAGTTGCATAGAAAGTGAGGTATACTTTCATGCCTCACTTGATTTCTAGCCGACCCCAATAGGTTAGTGGCGACTCTTTTTGCAAAAATTCTTTATAAAAAAGCCCAATGTCACACGAGGTATGGGCTTAGGAGAGCCCGCTAATCATGGGCCATAGGCCCGTCCTTAGGCAATACCTCTAAACACATTCCCGAGGGTAGGTCGCAAAGAAGTGTAAAATTACTTGAATTCCTCACTAAGGAGTTGTTTAATATTATTGACGTCGTTTATTTTAGGATTTTCTCTATATAAAAAATTATAAATAAAATATTAGATATATAAAATCAAGGTTAGTTTGGATTGGACCAATCCTAAATCCTCAAGATCAAGGATCAACCTGTATAGTGTTGGTCAAGGAATCCAGTACCAAGGACCAACTCAGTCTCCTTGGGGATCGAACTAGGACCGGTAGGGTTGGGTCGGTCCATGATCGGTAGGGGTGTGCAACCGGACCGGGTCAACCCGGTTCCCGGTTCGGTCCACCAGGAAACGGGGTTGGGAACCGGTTCGTTGAAACCGGTCCCGGGAGAACCGGTTCCGAGGGAATACCCACTGGAACCGGATCGACCGGGCGGTCAGGGAACCGGTTTTGGGTCCCAAAACAAAACCTAGTCGTTTCTAACTTTCTATCTTTACTCTCACGCAGCACGCTCGTTGCTCTCAGCCTCTCACGATCTCACCTCCGCCGATCCATCCGAGCGGAAGCAGCATCGCCTTCCTCCATATCAGCGCCCCCATCTTGGTCCCGGCCATCCTCACCACCCCGGCGCCATCGGTCTCGCTACTCGAGAAGGCTGGTTGCAAGACGTTCACTGGGTGCAAGACGTTCGCGGGCCTCCTCGTCTCGACACCGGGTCGACTCCTCACGGGTGGCCAGCACGGTGCTCAAGTCCACCCCCGTCGCGATCTTCACCGTTGACAGTGTCCTCCTCCTCGCCAAGCTGTTCGGCAAGTCCCTGTCCCCCGCGCCAGCGCCGTCGATGTTTGCTCTTTTGATTCATTTTGGTATTTTAAGAAGATATTGATCCGTCTGACCATTCTTGTATTGCGAGTCTGGTGTTTTTTTTTTTCTCGATGGGACGAATCTTGAGAATTGGTCGGGTTAGCGAACGACCAAATGAGCATTTGAGGTTGAAGACTAATTGGCGATATGTGACTTCATTTTTTGTTTTTCTATTGGTTGGGAATAAGTTTTGGGAAAAATTGAGGGGCAACTTCTGCAATTGCTCGTGTGATGGTGCCCAATTTACCAATCTGCAATCTGCCACCAGTGATTATTTTTGAGAAATTATCATATGAGTTAGGAGTGATCGGTCCCTGATTTTTGAAACTTAAATCTACTCATTTGCCTTGGAACGAACTTTGGAACCTACCATTTTTTCCTTCTCCGCTTCCAATGTCTACTGAGAACCTGTTTTTCTGTTGTTTCTTTCATTTTTTTCCAACGAAATATTATAAGCAATAATACAACTTAAAATAAAAGATGAACAAAAGCAGTCGAGTTAGGAGCGACTAAGGGTTGTGAGACTTGAACCCCGAGAGGGTAACTTTGCGTGCAAGCAAGGAAGAGGGTGACTTGCTTTCTTGAAGTTAATTTTTTTTCTGTGTCCTCGCTTTGTTAATCTCTTTTCTACTTTAGGAAGCCAACGTATGTCTAATGATCTTGTTTTTTTTAACATCGTGGTTTCTTCTTTTGGTAGGATTTGAAATGGTGTATTTCTGAGAAATCTAGTTCTTTAGCATTCTTAATTCAAAGTCCTCTCATCCTTCATGACTATGGTTGAGAGGATCTCAAGAATGCTCACATCAATTCGATGGAGTTAGTTAGTCTCTCTAAAGGCTCATTAAGTTCTCAGAGATGACTTAAAAGGCCTAGGAATCATCTGCATCCGCTTATATTACTCTACAATATCCACTGATGTCACCCTCTGTGGTTGGCATAGATAGTATGTTGGATGAATTTTTAACCATTATTTTTCTGGCCATGCAAAATTTATACATTTGAAATCTTGTCACAGTTTGGCTGCAGGATGAGATGTTAAGACAGAGATTCATGGTTTATAATAGAGTTAGCTCAATTGATACATCGATAATAGCTACCGAGTACATGCTGCGTGTAAATGGCTTCGCATAGACTCCAAGCTCATGAAGTGATGATGCTGAGCACTAAGATTGAAGATGGGATCGTTTAGATGACTAGAAGTGAAGAACGAGTTCCTTGTATAGCATTAGGTTGAGTAAAATTTTGGAGTTTTCCTTTGTGTATTTCGTCCTTTACTTCTTCAAGGAAAGTTAGATTGTATGCGGAGCAAAACGGAAAGGGAAAATCAAATTGTAGGTCTTTGAAGTCTTTCTCGATCTTTACTAGTTGTGAGCGAACTAAAATCCTTTCTTGAGCCATCTATTAAACTTGATACAGCTGGCGAAGTCTGTGACATCCTGATTTTCAGGCTCTGATTTCAATTGGTTAAATTGGGCATTTTATCAACGCGGCTACAGTGTTTTTCTCTGAATTGGCCACTCACGAGATAACTGGGTGAGTTATTAAGAACTTTAAGGCAAATAGACTTGAGAATTTGACCAAGAATCGACTTCTCGACCGTGCTCATCTTTAGAGATCATTGCGGCACAGTATAAAATCAATTTGAAATTAGAGATAGGTCGGTTCGACTGAGATGAATGACCGATCGTGGGTGACTCCACTAAATTGGAAAATTCTTGTCGACCGGCACTAATTTGATTTTATTGTCGTTTTGGTGCCTTGTGTTCATATTTGAATCCTAGAAATTTTCACGACAATCGAGAGTCACCAATGTGTCGAGTGGGTTCATTGTGGCTCGAAGAAAATCGACCACATGTCATTTGTCCTAAAAAGTTCTAAAAACTACCTAGTAGCCTAGGTCACGCTAAGAGCACGTCGGAGTGAAATTAACCGTCAATCTAAGTCTCGATTTTATAAATTGAAGAGTCTCATGTCACAGTCATTTTAG
This sequence comes from Eucalyptus grandis, assembly GCF_016545825.1. Taxonomy (NCBI): domain Eukaryota; kingdom Viridiplantae; phylum Streptophyta; class Magnoliopsida; order Myrtales; family Myrtaceae; genus Eucalyptus; species Eucalyptus grandis. The sequence goes on along the minus strand of NC_052614.1, from coordinate 6,741,683 downwards.
GAGCGTCGGCCAATCTCGAAGATTTTTCGACAACCGAGACTTTTGGGAAAAAGTTAAGTTAGGGCCATTTTTTATCGAAAATTGCGTAGGACCGTTCTTGAATTCAAAATTGGGATGCAAGTAGGCTACATTGGTAAAGAAAAATACCAATTTGATTGATGAGGTGTTAAATAATTTAATGGGGGTCGATTTGATTTGATTCAAATGGGATTAAGGTCCAATTGGAGGGAAAAACCTAGCAAAATTCGTATGCCACATCTACCCCGCATTTTGGCCTATTTTAAAGCTTCTAGAAGGAGCATTTTTGGCAAGGAAAAGTGAGTGGAAGACAGCTGGTGGTGGGTCATGAGAGAGAAGAGAGAGAAACGGGTTCTCTTCTTCCCTTCTTCCTCTCTCCTGTCGCCTACCGCTTCTCCATCCCCCATCGTGCGAAGACCTCCGAAAGAACCCAGAGAAGAGCCGCACGTTGCCCCGCAAGCCGCCTGCAGAAGCGGCCGTCGCCGCCTCTCGCCGCTGTTGCGCCGCCGGATTGCTCACCGTCCGCTTGCGCCACCACCGTGCCTCCGCCTCCCTCTCTTTTCCCCTGTTTCATCAAGCCCTCTGTCCTACATCTCTCTTTCTATTCATCGCCCAGCAACCAAAGACCAGCCAAGCAGAAGCAGCTCGCCGTCGCAGCTAGCAGCCGAAGCTGGAGTCGCCGCTGCCGCTACGCCTCGCCCGCGTCGCCGCTCCGCCCTCCGCCCTCTGCCTTCCTCTTCCCCCTTTCGCTATCGTCGGATACTTCTGCTTCTTCTTCTTCGGTGGCTATCCGACGTCCCAACAGATCCGGGATGGACACCGGAGCAGCCAACGCCTCACGCGTGACACCACCGACCTCCACCTGTCGCCGCCCTCGCACGCCACTGCTGCCGCACGCCTCTGCTCATCTCAGTCGTCGGTCTCTGCTCATACGTCTAGGAGGGGCAGGCTGTTCGACTAGTTCAGGCCGCGGTTCGGCCACCTCCGGCCACCGTGCGCTGCCACCTCGACCCACCGGAGGTCCCTCGCCCTCCGCCGGCCTTGTCTAGCTCAACCCAGCCTCGAATTCGGCCCCAACCAGCAGCGGATAGAGAAGAGAAAAATGGGTATGGCAGCGGATGTTTGGCCCGTTTTGGCCGTCTTCCCAAGCTCGGATGCTCGGCCCGCTTTGAGGAAAGTCGATCCTCGCTCGGATGCTCGGCCCGCTTTGAGGAAAGTCGATCCTCGCATCGAGCCCGTCGTTTTGAGTGAGTTTTACTCACTAATGCCTTCTTAGTTTGCTAACTACACTTAAAAGTTGATTAGTGTTAGTTAAGTGTAATTAGATTGTTTGATTAGAATGGATTAGCGATTATTAGTTAATTGCATTGCATATTAGTTAGGTGGTTAGTGTACCTAGATAGAGAATTGCCTATAGTATTTATTGGATGCTTCGTGGGATTTTTCCCGACCCTTTATCGGTGTTAATTAGGCAATTCGGGCCTAAATGGTATTTTTAAGAATTAAATATTAATTTTCGAAATTAATTATTTAATTATTTAATTTTTCGAAAATTCAACTGTGATGGCCAGTGATCGAGATTTTATGCTAACGATCGTGGCTCAGTCCATTTATTTAATTGAGCTTTTATATTGTGCTAAATTGAATTTATTGTATTTATTATTTAATTTTTGAAATTAATTATTTAATTATTTATTTTCCGGAAATTCAATCGGGATGGTCGGTGACTGGAATTTCGTGCTGATTGTTGTGGTGCAGTCCGTTTATTTGTTTGAGCTCTACCATGCATGGAATTAAATTAATTGTGATATTTTGGGATTTATTCCTAAATTGAATAAGGTTGGTTATTAATTGAAAAATAACCAGGCATAAGTTATTAATGCCAAAAAATATTTAAGGGGACTACAGAAAATGTGGGAGTTATGGAAAGAAAAATATTATATTTTGGCTAAGGCCAACCGTGTGCCCACGCACGATATTTTATTAATTATGATAAAAGATGAGAAGAAATGCTGTGTGACATGCCTCGGCAACTGTTACATCGCTTTGGCATATAGGATGCCTTAGAGGATGCACGTAAATTGCTGAATATATATCAGGTCTGTGTGGCGATAATATATATCAGGCCTATGTGGCGATAATTGATCATGCCTGTGTGGCGTAGAACATGCATGTGTGGCGTAGATCGTGCCTGCGTGGCCGTATTTCTGTGTGTCGTGTATCGTGCCCGTGTGGCTAAAGGTAATTGGAATGCCTAAGAGCATGCGCATAAAATATTTATTGTACGTCACCTTGGCTATATGACTGAGTGTGCTATTGGAGGTTATATGGGATGGAATGAATGACCTAGAAATGGTCCGACTGACATGTAATCGACTAGGTCAATTTGATCGATACTTCGATCAGTGATGTGATTGTTTGGGTGCCTATTTGATATGTGCTAATATGCATGTGGAATCTGAGGCTAAGGTAAGCCCTCTGACTCATGTTGTGCATAGGCAACCCTAAGGTGTATTAGTTTACTAATCGGGTCGTGGGGGGTAGAACTTGCTGAGACGTATTCTCATCCCGGTTTTGGGAAAACATTTCAGGACCTTGATGAAGAACCCGAGGATGGTCCAGAGTAGGATCCTGAGGACTTTTGCTGTAGAATCAATTTGAGTAGAAACCAATCATTTTAGTATGGCTTGTATATGATCATAAAGGTGTTGGTTTTTAGGTTCAATTTTCTAGTCCTACTTGTATATCACATTGCTTTATTGTCTAGGGATTTTTATATCTACTTCCGCATGTGCTATCAAAATAAAAATGGTTGGTAATACATAGTCCTGGGATATCGCATTATAAAATCAACCAAGATTGAAGGATGGTCACGTGACCGAGAGTCGGGGCATGACAAAGTTTGCTTACTGTAGTTTACTAGCAAGATGTGAAATGTGCACGTTCAGAAAAATTTTGTAAAACAGGTTCCAATATAAACAGGGTTAACCTTGTTCCCGGACCGGAAAAACAGGGTGGGTCGGGAACAGGGTCCAATGCAAACAGGGTAGGGAACATGGTCCAAAAAAAGAGAACCGGTTATAACAGGGTCAGGAAAAGGGTCTAGGTCTAGACCCTGCCCACCCTGGACCCGATCACCTCTAATGGTCGGTTCAAGGTTAACCATAGACCGATGCTCACCCCTAATTGTCGTAATGATTGTTTAAGGTTATATATTGATCTCAAAAGTCGACATACCTTTTATTTTTGGCCTTTTAAAATGAAACCAAAGGGTTGTTCATATAAATTTGTTCTTCTAATTATCCATTGAGAAAAACAGTCTTCTTAAGATCTATACTAGTTATTACTGTCAAAATAATGCGAATTGAGGTAAATCTCACTGTAGGAGAAAATGTTTCTTCATAATCAATTCATTCCCATTAATTATATCATTTCCCTATAAGACGAGCCTTTTGTCTCTCTATTGAGCTACCAGTTTTACGCTTTATTTTAATAACATACTCATTCCTAATGGCTTTGCATCCTTTTGGAAGATCAAGCAGTTCACAAATATTATTTGACTTCATTGACTCAAATTTCTCTTCCATTGCATGCATCCATTTTTCCTTATTAAGGCAATTTAGAGCCTCATTTACATTCCTTAGCTCATTTTATTTTTATGGAGTAACCATAAAAGTTAGCCCTTCAATGTCAAAACGTCGACGCGGAATATTTTTGCCACTTGTTTGCCGTACGAGAGATTGTACACTTTGCACATTATTCTCCATTATACTTCCACTCGGATTAGATAATGATGATATCGTCTCATTAGGTAGTTGTATTTGAGAATGAGTCGAATTTAATTCCTCAATCATATTACTTCCACTTGCACAAACTCTATTAAGTTCATTATTTTGATTCAAGATTTCGAATAGGGAGTAATTCTCACCTACTTCGCCATTTTTAGGAAATTCATCCTCTAAGAATGTGATACCTTATAATTCAAATTCAGTTATACTTCCACTTTTCTGCTTACTTATGAACACATATCATTTCAAGTGTTCTGAGTATTTTATAAAAATGTTTTTCTTATTTTTGAGATTTGATTTCTCATACTTGTGAGAGGGCTCATGAGTATAGATAGCACGACCCCACGGTTTAAGAAAATTTAAGTTGAATTTTTTTTATGTCAATAACTCATATGGAGTGGAAGTGATTGATTTGAAAGGCACACTGTTAGGTATATAAGCAACAGTTAATAAAACATCACCCAAAAATGTGATAGGTAAGTTAGCATACGCCATCATGAACCTAACCATTTTCAATAGGGTTCTATTTCTTCTTTCCACAACACTATTTTATTGAGAAGTATAGGAAATAGACAACTATCTTTCTATTCTTTTTTCATCACATAAGATATTCTCAACCTTGATCAGATCTTAATGCTTTTATTTTCTTATTTAGTTCATTTTCTACCAAGTTCATAAACTTCTTGAAATAACTCAATATTAAAAAAAAAAATCAAATAGACATGCCGGAATCAAATATAATCATATATAAACGTGATGGAATAAACAATCTTATGCCTTCCTCTCACATTCATTGGACCACAGATGTCAAAATTAATTGCAAAGGAAATTCAGCTCTTTTACCTTTTTCAAATAGTTTTATTGTCGTTTTCCCTACTAGGCAATGTTCACATATGGGCAAATCCACTTTTTCAATATTGCCCAACAAGCCCTCTTTAGCTAGTCTATTCATATTTTGTTGGTCAATATAATCAAATCTAGCATGCCATACATTCACATCATTACCATATGAATTAAAAGAAGTGAAGAGAGAATAACAAACATTGACAATAAAACCATAAAAAAATAACCACAACCATAATAGTTTATATTCAAATACAAATCCACACGATTATCATGGAAGTTGAAATTGAAATCAAGTTTAACCAACACTAATATAGATACTAAATTTCAATGAATTTCCAGAGCATATAATACATCATGTAAGAACAAAGTGCATCCACTACGCATATTTAATTGACAGGTGCAATCCTTTTTACTTCAACTTTAAAGTTGTTTCCTACATAGGTCCATTTCGTTCCAGTCAAAATTGCATGAAGGATTCTCTATCCTTTGCTACACGGTCAGTTGCTCCCAAATCTACAGTTCACAAATGATCAGATTCAGTTAAAAATATAGAACTTGAGACATAAGCAAAGTTCTCAATAATACAAGGGTGTTTACCTTTTTTTGGTTGCCACAGTCGCAAGCATAGTGACCATTTTGGCCACAGTTATAATAATTCACCCTTGATAACTTCTTCACTCGAGAACGCTTTCCTCTCTCATGTTAGTCAACCCTTGGTTTCTTTCCCGAAAAGCTCGTTCCCTTGCCTTTTTTTTTTTTTTTATCTTTTGAACGAATCATGACGATTGTGCTTGGAGCTCAAAGTCCCTTATGAGCTAGAATTAGCATAATAAATGTCAGTTTCCGGCCCAGCCACCAGGAGGTGGTCCTCTTCTAGCTCAAGATGACACACTATATCCTCAAAGGTTTTAATATTCTCATTATGGTTCAAGCGCACCTTCATACGCTTCCAACTATGAGGCAAGGAACGGATCACTGCTTGCACTGGTTGCTTGTCAGTCATAACGTGGCCAACATCCTTTAGCTCATTAATCATATTTCACATCTTTCTCAGGTATTGTTTCATGATCTGATCATTAGGCTTCTTGTAAGAGTCAAACCTTATAGTGAACTATCTCAGTTGGGTCACCAATATATGACCAAATCTTGCCATCAATGCTTCCCATATTTCTTTGGCATTCTCAAAATGCCTAAAATCACATGACATCATTCTCCATACTGCTTAGCAACATAATGGGAGTAAATGAGCTTTCTTTTTCATGCAGCAAATGCATCCTTATCTCTTTTGTATTGTACAGTTTCATAATCATGTTAAGAGCCTCTAGCGCCTTTTGCTATTCCAACACATATTCGATTTTCATATGCCATATTTCATAAGTATCGCCGTTCAACTTCTCACAGTTGTTCAATTCAGCGACTATGCTCTTAGTTGCTGAAGCCATTTGAATATGAACATATCAGACACACATGCATAAATTATTAATGCCTATCATTTATGCAGCTATATTGTATAAACTAATCATATTAATGAATAATTTCAAACAAGGCTTTAAAGTCCAATCATCATCCAAAACTCATAACTTGAAATTATCAGTAATATAATCATTTAAGCAAAAAATAAGTTCACCAGGGTCACTAAAAACTTTCTTGAATTTTCCACAAATAATTATAAATTAACATAATAATTTACAACAGTAGATAACATTGGATCATCTATCTCATAAACTGGGAAAGTCTCTTATAATCTCTTAGTAAATTTCTTTGAGAATTCTAAAGACACATTGGTGAACCACGTAAAGATTTTTGGAGAGCCTTTATGACTCCTCCAAGGCGCGTTCATTTGCATCAAATAACACTCAACTCGAGAGTTGAAGTCTTGGTTACCTCAATTCTATACTCTCACAAAAACTACTGCAAGCCTTTTATAATCTGGAACCACGTTAATCTCCCATAGGCGATCTAACACTCCTTGTCATTTTGATGGAATAGTGTTCATTAGGGCTGGCACCTTCCGAAAATTAGGCATGAGATAACAATCCCATATGATTTATTGTATCATTCGATTGACCATGACCATGTGTGATATTACATCATCGTCGTTCTATCGATAATTAGCCACTTATGTTTTTAACCTTTCAAGTCTCACCTTATGTTCGTCCGTTCTCAGGAATATAAGTGTGTGTACAAAACACATCATTGTTTCCACAACAAATGCAAAATAAAAGAGATTACATATAATCCATAATGAACAAAATTGAAAAACACATTTTCCTCCTCCTTTTTTTTTTTTTGCCAGTCAACACTAGTCAATGAGGCCAACGGCCAGTCAATGGTGGTCAACTCCGGTAAATAGTCAACAGATGATTTGGGTCAAGTCAATGGGTCATTCGGGTCAGGTTAACAAGTCAGTATGGGGCAAAACAGTAATAACATCAAACAATAAGGGCATAATTGTAAAAACAACATATAGGAGTAAAATCGTAATATTATAAAGAAAATATGTGCAAAACTATCAAATCACTTAGGCGCGCCAGCGATTGCCGCGTGTGTGCCATGCACACGTGTGCGGTTACCGCGTGCATGCAACGCACCTGCTTGCAGTTTACAGTGCATGAGGTTGTGTCCGGTGGTCCCCGGCGACGTGCCACCTGTCATTTTTCTCGTCTTGACCAGAGCTACGACCCTACACTATCAAAAATAAATTTTGATTCACGAAAAATCAAAAAGGAGGGGCGAACAGTAGGTGGTGTTGGGATTTCCATCCCCAAGCATCCAACGGCGACATTTTTGAAAATTTCGATCCAAACAAATTATAAACGTCAACAATGATTGGGAAACATGAACAACATCGCTTTGATACTAATGTCAAAAACCGATTCCTAAAAAACCAACCGATACTTGAATGATCAAATACCGAAAACAAATGCAAAAACGTGCCTAAAAGACATGTAACACCAATCAAAGACATATCATGAAGACGGACATACCTTGTTTGCCACAAATTAAATACTTGTTGCAGTCTTAGAAGAATTGATTAAAGCCCTGGAGTTCCGTTCTTCAAAAGGGAGTATACCATTGTCTCAAGGAAAAGGAAAGAACGTACTGTTTCATTCTTTCTCTCAGCGTTCCTCCTCTTTCATATTTATACAACAGTTATTTTCACTTAAAAAATAACTTTCCCGTTCCTCTAATGGGCCCTTCCCTTATGGGCCGGGTTTGGCCCAACATGGACGGATGGGCCTGACTTGGTCCGTCAAGTCAAAACTCCGACACCTCCTTCGGAAAAGCCGTTTTTCTTCATCTCTTCAATCTTTTTTCTTGTGAAGCCTGTCTACTGAGACATTCTATCTGTTTTTCCAAAGAGAAAACTTCATGAAAAAAGGCCGCTTCAGTCATACCTGTCCCGAGTTTGTGCAAGTGAGCCAACACCAGTACTTAAGGGGCATCGTAAGCCCTCTCTCCGGAAACGGCGATCCCCTTCAACAGCACCATCTCCCACTCCAAATTTTTTAGGTGAATTCGCTTTCTAATCGGAGACATTTTACGTCGATATCGTTCTCTTCATCAGCATATAAATCCTCATGCACGCGTGCATCAATGCTTGCGGCTAGTTTATTTATGGGAGTGTTCACCTGAACAACCTTATGTTTTGCATAAAAATGAAACTGTAATCCCATCTCTAATATATTACTCTCCTGGGGTGTGCAAACACTGCGAAATGAGAACTCAGTAAGTTCCTTCTTTCTAGGAATTCGCTATACCACATCAAGCATTCATCTTTCTCTGCCATGAATCACCAAGCCTTCCCTGTCCTGTTTATAACACGTCTCGATTTCATTGCAGGACCGCGCGACGAAGCACTGATAGCTAATGTTCCTAGATAAGGCCTTAGGGTACTGGCCGAGCGACATCTTCACAGAGCTATCGGTAAGAGCAAAGAGCTTGTCGTGGGGCAGCAAAATCCTGCAGAGGAGGAGCGGAGATCAAAAGGGGAATGTGTCCCAACCCGAGATGGGAAGCGGGCACTCACCGGAGGAAGGCTACTCCGGAGCATGTGTCATCGGCAACATCGGTTTGGTGAACAAAACATTTTGTGTCTTAGGTCATGACACATACAATAGCTTATTAGTAGTTATGTTGTCTTAGATCATGACACATACACTTACATGAGCATGCCTTGGCCTTGTTTGCATTGGCCAAGATAAAAAAAAAAGGATAATGAATCAGATTGTGTGATGCATGATGTGTGGTCACATAAAGGAAAGATTAATACCATCAATGCATCCTGGCTACGCCAAGGACAAATCCTTGAGGGGGATGGTCCAAGAGCACGCCCCAAAGATGACAATACCAATTTGGGATGATGGATAGTCCAAGAGCATGCCTCTACTCCAAATGATGTGTGACGTACCACAAAGGAAAATAAAAACCGTCAACACATCTTGGTAGTAGTTTTTGCTATGCCAAGGAAAAATCCTTGAAGGGGGATGATCCAAGAGCACGGCCCGAAGAGGACAATATCGATTTAGGATGAGGAATGGTCCAAAGACATGCCTCTATCCCAAATGGCGTGTGATGTTGCCTCATTCATGAGAACAGGATGCCTAATAGATTTTGGATGCCCAGTGTATTTTGGATGAACTGATGGATTCGGTGTGCATGTTTCTATGTTTCGTTTTGATGAATTCGGTAGTACTTTCATAACAAGTAAACGAAGTTGTTCACATGCACATAGTCAA